>NW_027509227.1:0-100000 GCF_051911475.1 Siphateles boraxobius
GAGAGAGAGAGAGAGGAGAGAGAGAGAGAGAGAGAGAGAGAGAGAGAGAGAGAGAGAGAGAGAGAGAGAGAGAGAGAGAGAGAGAGCATGGGGAGGTCAGGCCAGCTGTTCCTCCTCTATAGCATTAGTGTGAGAAAGACTGAGGATGCCATGAGAAACTGCATCAAACACCAGAGCAGGGGTAGGCAAGTTCGGTCCTAGAGAGCCGATGTCCTGCAGAGTTTGGCTCCAACACTGAAATAAACCTCACCTGCCTATAGCCTTAGTAATCCTGAAGACATTGATTAGCTTGTTCAGGTGTGTTTGATTAGGGTTGGAAATAAATTCTGCAGGACAGCGGCTCTCCAGGACCGAACTTGCCAACCCCTGCACCAGAGGAACCAGAGAAACACCGTTACATCATTAAAGCTCAGTCTCCACCACATGTGGAAACAGACAGATTTGTCTTTATGGAAAGAAAAATTGGCATAAGAAAGAACAGAAATTGAAACGAGTCACATGATCCTTCAGAAATCATTCTAATATGCTGATTTGCTGCTCAAGAAAAAAATTCTGATAATCACTGTTGAAAACAATTGTGCTGATTCATAGTTCTGTGGAAACTGTCATATATTTCATTTTCCTGGATTATTTGGCAAATCGAAAGTTAAAGATGAATAGGACATTTTTTGTCTTTACTGTCACTTTTGATTTCTTATATCAGACTTTGATTTGGTGGATAAAAATTGTCTAAATATTAAAAAGCAGTCACAGATGAAAGAAAGTCAGGGGTTCGAATGACAAAAGTGAGTCGAAGATGACGTTACATTTTTGGGCGAACTGCTGCTTCACATACAGTAATATTGATGCATCACAATATTTAAAGTCTGTTTGTTTCTTGTATGCGAAGAACGACAGATCCTTCTAGAAGAAGAGTGAGACACCAATATTACCCCGGCGCGCTGATAGATTGAGTCTGCGGCTCATGATGACATCGTGTGTGCGCGCGCGCACGTGTGTGTGTGTCGGGCTCATCAAAACAAAGACAAACAAATTGACGTAATCATGAAGTTGCCGGCAGGGTGTCATTTGTGTAGCAAAATGAAAATGGGAATACTTGGAGTGATGAGACCTCACCTCCTCATCTATCCGTTGCCACACACACACACACACACACACACACACACACACAGCCGTGAGCACACTTATGTGCGCTGATTCATTCCTGTGGCTCTGCCGTGGAGATTTTCAGATGTTTTCCCAGCACCACAGCAATGGGAAGATAAGAAGCATCTCATCGAGGGATGATCTTGTTATATTTGTTAGACAACAGGCTTGGTTTATTGAACAAAATTCATTGCCGATACCCTACTTTTTCAAAAATTACTAAGCCGTTTTTGTCTAAAAATCTGATTGGATAACTTTCATTGTAAAACACACATTGTGATCATCACACACCAATTGAATCCTATACTAATGCAGTTGAAAACTGTGAAACTAGGCCTAAAAGTGGATTCAACTGACAGATCAAGCTCAGTTTAAATAAATATATATACAAGTTGTATTATTACTAGGTTGACAACATCATGTCACAATACATCGCAATACAAAAATGCAAAAATATGTATCGTGAATGGTGACAAATAAGTATTGTGTATAATTCACAAAAAAAAAGTTTTAATGTCAATACTACATTAATGTTGAATATAATGTATAATAATGCAATGGGGGAATATTTGTGTGTCCTGATAATGCCAAATGTGTTATGCTACCAGTAAAAGTGGCCTACATTATTTTAATATATCTAGTCAGTGACAGACTGTGTATTCATCTAAAATAATTCTGTATTTTCAGCTTCAGAATCATGAATATTTTTATTCTGGTGTCTCTATCGTCCTGTGCATTTGGGTTTCAGCACCAAGTCCAAGACTGTTCATTTACACACACAGTGTAATATAAAATCAAGTCGGTTTCTTGTTAACCTTTTACCAAATGTCTTTGATGTCATCAGTATCGTGATATGTATCGAATCGTGACATGAGGGTATTGTTACACCAATACTTATCACTACATAATAATCACAACCTAGATGGCACATACACACTCTCTCATGATGCCACAATATACTGTGTAAAACTGCTCAAGGAACTGCATTAACGGGCTCAGATTTTATATGATCTTAATCATGTGCACCCGCTTGTGTCTTTCCCCAGTTTTATAATTATAACAGTATTCCTCATGCAACAGCACACAATGGGGGTTGCAGTTGTAAAGTCTGTGTTGAGTCAATGTGTTACCATGCCTGTCCTTTCTTCTGGTGTATTCCCAGGCTGGGTTATGCCCTTCTAACACCATAAAAAGCCCGGTCTCTGTCCCAAAGGCTGCTGGAATGTAGGGAGAGCCTAATAGTGTCCCGAGGGCTCTCGCTAACACTACATTAACCATTAACTAGTGACTGTGTGATGTGGAACACGCGGGAACATGTTTACGAGAACGGGATAGTGCCGACGGCCTCCTCACAGGAGCGGAGATAAGGACACAGACGCTGCTCAGAGACGGGACAGATATAGCAGGAGTAAACACAGATAATCACCTTGCATTGCTAAATCTGTCACCAGCAGATATGAGTTCATACATGACTGTTACGTTTCAAGCCACAGCACAACTTCTGCCATCTTATCTGGCCATGATTGGAACTGATGTGAAAAGATGTCTGTAACATTTCTACCTTTACATCTGAAGGTGGAATCACTTTTTTAAAGGGATAGTTAACCGAACAATTTAAATTCTTATTTAATTCTTACGTCAATTCAAACTTGCATGCATTTCTTTCTTCTGCAAAAGACATTAAAAAATAAAGATTTTAAGAATGTTTGTAACTTAACAATTTTGATGACCATTGACAAAAAAATTAAAAAATTAAAAAAATTTTAGAAATTTTTAGAAAGAAGAAAGATAGCCATACTGTTTTGGAAGAGTGAGTAAGTGATGACAGAATATCATTTTTGGGTCAATTATCCCTTTAAGCATGCATAATTATTCAAGCCCTCTTAAAAGGATGAACAAGAGACAATGTCATGTACCAGAGATTCTTAAAAATGTAATAATTCAAAACCAATTCCTGTTTCCTTATGCAAGCCCAGCCACTTCTCCTTTTAAGAGAAATTTGTGTTATTTTACAGTAGTTTTTGCAGAAAGCAACATCATGTAAGCATGAACGCGGTTTTCTTTTGCACCATTAAGGTGTTAAAGCAGTTTAACACACTTTTCAGTCGAGAACACAGTTTATATGGTTTATATAGCGATCAGATGTTTGAAGAGCACGCATGTTGGTGAGAAAGTAACAGAAACATGTCTTTCTCATCACATGTGCTCTTCTAAAATCTGATAGAATGATTAAATCAATTAAATGTGTGTTAAGAATACATATGCAAACGACTCTTCCATAAATGAAACTGTAGTGTGACGTTTAGATCCTCTTTGGTCATGACATCTTTTTACTATATGAATTTTCAGGCCAGAGTTCTTCAAAACTGAACTTCGGGATACAAAAAAATGTGTAAAATGTGTACATTTAGTTCCCTTTCGTTGTCACTCCGAGTTACGTCGGATGACGACGAATGGGGTTTCGCTTAGAAAGCCTATCAACTTCGAGTATTACAAAACGAGCCAATGGCAAAGAAATGCCATGGGTCTGCGGAATTTGCATGGCGTAACTCCGCCCCACCTCGTGGGTATAAAAGGAGGAAGCCGGCAGCAAGCAGATATGTTTTCGCTTCGGAGCCAAGTGTATTCTTCTCTCCACAAGCCATCTCTGAATTGTCAGCTTTACAAACGAGTACCTCGAGTGTTGGTGTGACGGCGATCTACGGCGAGAGCGTGCTTCCTGCTGATCTGTTGCAGTGGTCTGCCAGTCGGTGCGTTTCTCCCCGGGTGCTTCAACACTTGAGTTTTCTCTCACTAAAAGAGCTTACACGTGGCACGTCTTTTTAAAGACGGCTCGCCCGTGCATTTCTGGTTGCAGCGGACTGGTATCGGACTCTGATGGGCACGAGCGCTGTCTAGTGTGTTTGGGCTTTGATCATGCTTGAACAGCGCTCGTGGGTGACTCATGTTCTCGCTGGGAACGTGATCATCGCGTCATATATAGGTCGAGACTCGGTGAACTCGCAAGAGTGAGAGTCCCCTCATCCACCCCCCGATCTTCGGCTGGTGGCCAGGGTGACCTGAGGGTTACGGTCTGGATCTAGGCGCCGACTATGTGTCCGTGACCCCAGCCCCCCTCTTCAATGACGGTGCCCGCTAGTGAACTGCTGATTCCCGCGAGTCTACCCTCTGGTGGCCCGCGTGTTTCAGTTGAAGCTACAGAGGAAGATGCCATGTCTGTTGCAGCATCACTAGGTGGGTTTGAGTCTTCTGGAAGTGAGGGCTCGTCACAGCTGCCACCTTCCGGTGTGCATACGGCTGTGCCTGAGTCTGATCCGGAGATGACGACCATGCTTTCCTGGGACGATGGGTTTTGGGTAAGGCCGCCGACCCTCGTCCACGGCAAACCCCAATACCTCTCTTCCCGGACGTGCATGATGAGATCTCGAAGTCCAAGAAGACCCCCTTGTCTTCTCGGGACCGCTCGCTGATCTCATCCGCCTTTCCTCCCCTCGATGGGGCCGCTGCCCATGGGTACACTGGGGTTCCCCCGGCTGAACGCTCTGTTGCGATGCTATGTGTCCTCAGAGTGCTTCTTCTCGGCGCAATCCTAAGCACCCGCCCGTGGCCTGTAGTTTTTCGTCTACGCTTGTGGCGAGATCCTATAGCGCCACGGGACTGGCAGCCGCCTCACTGCATGCCATGGTCATTCTGCTGGTCCACCTGACCCAGATGCTCATGGACCTGCACGAGGGCGGGACTGACCCAGGGCTCTTCACTGAGCTGCGCGCCGCCACTGACCTTGCTCTCTGAGCGACGAAAGTGGCCGTACGCTCCCTGGGTCAGGTGATGCTCACCAGTCTGTGGCTGAACCTGTCTGATGTGCTGGATGTCGCGCGGACCCGTCTGTCCGACATTCCCATATCCCAGGTCGGCCTCTTCGGCGGTGCGGTTGAGGGCTTGCCCAACAGCTCTCAGCCGCCCATGAGCAGAGTGAGGTTGATTCTGTCCCGACGGCCCCGCCGTCCGCTCAGATCCCTCGTCTGCCCACCGCCGAAGGCGCCCTCCCGCGGCTCCCACCCCGCCCGTTCACGGGCCGTCTCTGGGGGCCGCGGGCGGACGCCACAGCCCTCTCCAGCCCCGCCCCCCGCTACACGCCGGGTTAAGCGGCGCTCGTGAGACGGGCACCTCGGCGATGGAGCAGACTGAGGTTGATTCTGTCCCGACGGCCCCGCCGTCCGCTCAGATTCCTCGGTCTGCCCACTGCCGAGGGCGCCCCCCCGCGGCTCCCACCCCGCCCGTTCACCCGGGTCGGCTCTGGAGGCCGCGGTCGGACGCCACAGTCCTCTCCAGCCCCGCACCCCGCTACACGCCGGGTTAAGCGGCGCTCTTGAGTTGGGCTCCTTAGAGATGGGACTCAGTTCTTTCCAGGAGTTGGTAGCAGGACCACTCCTTTCCCCGGGGAGGGCCGGGGAAGAATCCTTATTCTCCAAAGAGCTGATTCTCCCGTCTCTGAGCACAGAGTTCTCGGACGTCACAGAGCGCCGCCCACAAGCCGTGCTCTCCTCGTCCCCCTCTGTCCCGGAGGTGGTTGACATGGCGTGCCGTCCACGGACCGCTTCGCCGCTGTCCCCCTCTGTCGCCAGACCCCTGGCAGAGCAGGCCCCCGCGGGACGACCAGCCTGGTCCTCCCCTGGCCCCCTCTGCCAGGGCGCGGTTGCTAACTGTGCCCCCTCTCCGGGCCGCTATGCCGTCCACATCTGGGCCAGTTACTCCGCTTCGCTGCCCCTCCGGGGGGACGCCTGTGGCTCGCATGATCCCGTTGGTTCAGTTCCTGGGAGCCTGGCTAGAGCTTCCCCGTCTGTCCCACTGGATCGTGCGTACCGTCAGGCTCGGCTATGCGATTCAGTTCGCACGGTCTCCTCCCCGCTTCAGGGGAGTCCGCTCCACTTTGGTCGGTGGCAATGCCCCTATCATGAGAGCAGAGATTGCCACCCTGCTGGCGAAGGGTGCAATCGAGACTGTCCCTCCAGCCGAGATGAGGTCCGGCTTCTACAGCCCCTACTTCATTGTCCCCAAGAAAACCGGTGGGTTACGGCCAATCCTGGACTTGCGCGTGCTGAACCGCTCCCTTCACAGGATGCCGTTCAAGATGCTCACCGCCAAACGCGTTTTCGAATGCATACGGCCCCAGGATTGGTTTGCAGCGATCGACCTGAAGGACGCCTACTTTCATGTCTCCATTCTTCCTCGACACAGACCGTTCCTCCGGTTTGCTTTCGAGGGGCAGGCATACCAGTACGCGGTTCTCCCTTTCGGGCTAGCCCTGTCTCCTCGCATCTTCACGAAGGTCGTCGAGGCGGCCCTTGTTCCCCTTCGAGAACAAGGGGTTCGCATCCTGAGTTATATCGACGACTGGCTGATCCTAGCTCACTCTCGAGATCAGGTTTGCGAACACAGGGACCTAGTGCTTCGGCACCTAGCCCGTCTGGGCCTTCGGGTCAACTGGGAGAAGAGCAAACTTTGCCCCGTGCAGAGGATCTCTTTTCTCGGTATGGACATCGACTCGGTCGCCATGTCCGCGCAGCTTACGAGCGAGCGCGCGCAGTCACTGCTGACTTGCCTAAGACAATTCGAGGGCAAGAGTGCGGTTCCACTGAAACTTTTTCAGAGGCTCCTGGGGCATATGGCATCTGCAGCCGCGGTCACGCCGCTCGGATTGCTTCATATGAGACCGCTTCAGCTTTGGCTTCGCGACCGAGTCCCGAGGTGGGCATGGCAACACGGCACGTTCCGAGTACCAGTTACTCCGACCTGCCGTCAGTTCTTCACCCCGTGGGCGAACCTCGGTTTTCTCAGGGCCGGTGTCCCCCTGGCACGAGCTTCCCGGCATGTTGTTGTCTCAACAGATGCCTCCACCACGGGCTGGGGCGCCATGTGCAATGGACATGCTGCTGCGGGCTCCTGGACAGGACCCCAGCGGCTGTGGCATGTCAATTGCCTCGAGTTGTTGGCAGTACGCCTTGCCCTGCACCGCTTCCGGGCGTTGCTCAGGGGTCAACACGTACTAGTCCGTTCAGACAATACCGCCACTGTGGCGTACATCAACCATCAAGGTGGTCTACGCTCCCGCCGTATGTCACAACTCGCTCGCCACCTCCTCCTATGGAGTCAGAAGCATCTGAGGTCGCTTCGAGCCATCTTCATTCCCGGAGCGCTGAACTGTGCAGCCGACGAGCTCTCACGGCTTCAGCCCCTCCCTGGAGAATGGCGACTCCATCCCCAGTCGGTTCAGCTGATTTGGGACCAGTTCGGGGACGCGCAGATAGATCTGTTTGCCTCTCACGACTCGACCCATTGCGCCCAGTTCTATTCCCTGACCGAGGGCACGCTCGGCACGGATGCTCTGGCGCACAGCTGGCCGCAGGGCCGCAAGTATGCGTTTCCCCCAGTGAGCCTTCTTGCGCACACTTTGCGCAAGGTCAGGGAGGACGAGGAGCAGGTCATTCTGGTTGCCCCTTACTGGCCCAACCGGACCTGGTTCCCCGAACTAGTACACCTCGCGACAGCACCTCCCTGGCCGATCCCTCTGAGGAAGAACCTTCTTTCTCAGGGACGGGGCACCCTATGGCACCCTCGTCCCGATCTTTGGAACCTCCACGTGTGGCTCCTGGATGGGACGAGGCAGGTTTGAGTACCCTACCACCAGCGGTGGTGGCTACCATCACTTCCGCTAGAGCGCCGTCCACGAGACACGTCTATGCGTTGAAGTGGAACCTCTTCGTCAACTGGTGCTCTTCTCACCGAGAAGACCCCCGGAGATGCTCGATCAGTGTTTTGCTTTCCTTCCTTCAACAGGGGCTGGAGCGAAGGCTGTCTCCCTCCACCCTGAAGGTCTATGTTGCCGCCATTGCCGCACATCATGACCTCATCGAAGGTAAGTCGGTGGGGAAGCACGACCTGATCATCAGGTTCCTGAGAGGAGCGAGGAGACTGAATCCTCCTCGTCCTCCTCTCGTTCCCTCTTGGGACCTCTCAGTGGTTCTAACTGCCCTGAAGAGTACTCCCTTTGAGCCCCTGCAATCAGTCGAGCTTAAGTTCCTGTCTATGAAGACAGCGCTCCTGGTTGCACTGGCCTCCATCAAGAGGGTTGGGGACCTGCACGCATTCTCCGTTGACGAAGCGTGCCTGGAATTTGGGCCGGCTTCCTCTCACGTGATCCTGAGACCCCGGCCTGGATATGTGCCCAAGGTTCCTACCACTCCCTTTCGGGACCAGGTGGTGAACCTGCAAGCGCTGCCCTCGGAGGAGGCAGACCCAGCCTTGGCACTGCTCTGTCCAGTACGCGCTCTCCGCGCCTATGTAGACAGAACGCAGTGTTTCAGGACCTCAGACCAGCTCTTTGTCTGTTATGGTGGGAAGCTGAAGGGAAAGGCTCTCTCCAAGCAAAGGTTGTCTCACTGGATAGTGGACACCATTGCTTTGGCTTACCAGCAGCAAGGTCGACCGTGCCCCCTTGGTGTGACTGCCCACTCCACCCGGAGTGTGGCGTCCTCTTGGGCTCTAGCGCATGGCGCCTCGCTAACAGACATCTGCAGAGCTGCAGGCTGGGCGACACCTAACACATTCGCCAGATTCTATAATCTCCGAGTGGAGCCTGTGTCCTCTCGTGTACTCGCTTCAACCAGCTAGTACCGGACCCGCTCAGGTGTCTTCGCTTGCTCGCCATTCCACTCCACGGACTGGATACGTGCGATATTTTTCTCAGGTGAGCTTCTCCGAAAGCCCTGAGCTCCTCCAGCACTCCTGACGTCGGCGCCAGTGTCTATTGCCTGTGCGTCGGCTAGGTGCCTCCCGTGTGCATGGTCCCTCCTCTGAGCGACCCCCACATGTGTATTTCCACTGTAAGCCTCTCTGAGCGTGTGTCTTTCCCTTGGCAAGCCACCTTGCCACCCCTGGGGTTGAAATATTCCACCTGCGGCTGGACACCCCAGTGTTTTCCATATGCTTCCTTCGGGTCATATGTGTATTCTCTAAGTCCCCCCCCTCCGGGCTGGCATTAATTGCATACTTCCCCTAAGCTTGGGATATGCTTCCCAGTGTACCTTGGTATTCCTGTGTTATATGGAGTCCTTTGTCCAGGCTGACAGGGATCTCGATTTACGCAGGGCACTGGAAGACAGCTGAGAAGGTGGCGTGATTAGACTGGTAACCCCATTCGTCGTCATCCGACGTAACTCGGAGTGACAACGAAAGGGAACGTCTACGGTTACGTATGTAACCCTCGTTCCCTGAGTAGGGAACGGAGACGTTACGTCTGCCTGCCACTTTCCGCTGTACCGCGGGGATCGCCTGAGCTCAGTCTTGGCTCCTCAGCGAAGAAACATATCTGCTTGCTGCCGGCTTCCTCCTTTTATACCCACGAGGTGGGGCGGAGTTACGCCATGCAAATTCCGCAGACCCATGGCATTTCTTTGCCATTGGCTCGTTTTGTAATACTCGAAGTTGATAGGCTTTCTAAGCGAAACCCCATTCGTCGTCATCCGACGTAACGTCTCCGTTCCCTACTCAGGGAACGAGGGTTACATACGTAACCGTAGACGTTTGTCACACTGGCAGTTTCCTCGAAAATCCACTTTTTTGTCGTGTCTACTACTGAAGGATGCATAGTACCTCAAAACGAATCAGACTAAAATTATACGCTACATCTTTTTGTCTCTTTTAAATAAAAATTTCATACAAAACAATAAACGTACGGGTCAATAACTCACACATTATTTTTACATTTTAAAGTTTTACATTATCCAACTGTATGCATATAAATGTAAGTGAATGGAACAAAAAACCTAGTGCTGAACACACACAACACACACACACACACACAACACACACACACACACACACACACACACACACACACACACGCACACACACACTCACTCAAACACAATCTTCAACTACAGATTTTTGTTATGTTGTAATTGTGTTGCCACTGAAAAGAAAAATAACATTACACTCATTTCTTCATCTTTTTCCCAGATCTTTTCCCAAGTTTAGCCCGTGTAAATAAATCTTGCTCATATCTGTTTGATTTGGCTCCCCGTCCATCTAACAGAAGAGCACACCGCTGCACTTTATTATGGCATTGAAAAGAAGAAGTGTTATTTAAAATGTGTTTGTGGAAAGTCATTATAGCTCTGTGGCATTTAAACTGAATGAGAGATGGTGTTATTGTGGAGCTCTCAGTCCACAGGGAGAATCTAATAAGAAAATGGTGTATTGAAATAAAGACTTATTAAAGAGAGAGGATCAAATGAAGGTGTCTTGGCCTGCAATCACACACACTTGATTGGCTTTTTCTTTCCCCCGCCTGGCTATTTTAATCTGATCAAGCTCACATATAGTTTCTTTTATTAATGTGAATAAAATGCATTTGAATGAAAATATATCATTATGATATTTTATCTGTTACTCATTTTTACCTATTTATTTATTTGTTTGTTTGTTTGTTTGTTTGTTTTCAATTAAGTATCAAAAACTGTCATTAATAATTTACACAGTTTAAGATAACCTTTGTTCCTTTTTTTATGTCACTGGTGTCATAAGAGTTAAAAACTTGAATTTTGAAAATACAAAAGCGTGAGAAAAAGTACTTCCAATGGCAAAGGAAGACGAGTTCAAATGTGTAATTTTTTCCTCTTTCTTTAGTTTTCCAATTCATTGGTGTTATATTGTTTGATGTTTGAAAAATAAATATACCTATACATCTCATGAAAGTGCGTATCTATACAGCGAATGTTATTTCTCGTGCCATTTATAGGCTACGCCAAAAATAGTTTTTGCGTGCATATAATACACGTTTATGGCGTGTAATACACACAAACTCTACACCCCTAATCCTAACCAAGAGGTTTTCAGTGCGTAGCATATGCACCCAAAAAACAAACAAGAACAAAAACATTTTTGGCATATAAATGGCACGAAAAATAACATTTGTGGTATAGATACGCACTTTATTGAGATTGTGTTGGTCTGATCTTAATTGCTTTGATCATTGGTGAGTGTTTTGAGATGATATTAATAAGAATTTGTTACTGATGTTGCAAAGCTTGTATAAACAGTGAAATAATTATGTAGAGACCAAATGACTTTTGCAGTTAATGCTAATGTCAAAAATGTAAATACTTAAAATCAACTTTTTAGGAAAAAACTGACTTGTTAATATTTTTATGACCGAGAAACGACTCGTGCTGTTGTTGTAACTTGAGATCTATCTTTGCTCTTGACTTTCATTCGTAGCTTTCAATTGTCACCTAAACAAAATGTGCACATGTGGTTAGAAAAGATTGGCCTAGAACACTAAACATAAAAAACACACTTTTTTTTCCATCACACACCCCAGCTCTTGATCTGCTTCTTTCAGCGGTGTGTTTTCTCCCAGCGGAGCGTCACACTTTGAGCCGGGATGAAGCAGGAGTCACTCACCGCAGAGTAATGTGTTCATGTTCAGACTCATTACTGAGGGAGGATGAGTGAGACAGTCCGTCTACACGCAACACACACACACACACACACACACACACACACACACACACACACACACACACACACACACACACACACACACACACACACACACAACACACACACACACACACACACACACACAAACACACACACACACACACACACACACACACACACACACACACACACACACACACAGACACACACACACACACACACACACACACACACACACACACACACACACACACACACACACACACACACACACACACACACACACACACACACTCATTTTTACCCTGTCTAACCTTTCTTATACATCAACTTATGTGATAAAAACCAGGGGCCGGAGTTAAGAAATGTTTAAAACTTCTTAGAATTGTAAGTGCATTTCTAGGAAAAGTCTTTAACTTCTCTTTTTTTTTTTTTTTACAGTATTTATCAAATGGATTCTTTTCACAGATGTGTTTCCGCAGTTGTAAATCTAGCAATGTTTTTCATATTTACATTTTTAATGTGCTTGTATTACATTATACTTGTTTTCGGTTTTGTTTTTTGTTTTTACTATGGTATTACATTACAGAGAAATTATATTTGTTGTAGTTTCCATTCACACCCAAACAAGTTTACACAAAACTTCCAAACAAAGAGAACGGAATAAAATAACTTTGCCGTGAGAATATCAGGTCCATAAGAGGTTATTTATGATGATTTGTAAAAACAATCTTTTTTCAGGAATTAAAATTCTTCTTAAGTTATGTCTTCAGAACGATCATTAAGCATTTTTTTGTGAATACAAATTATTCTTAAGTGTATTCTTAAGTTAAAAAATAAGAAGATAATAACAGTTAAGAATAATTTTATTCTTAAAGTCCCCCTGTAGTCAATAATTGTATGCCTTAAAACTCATCTTTGATCACTAAAATTAAAAATGTAAAGTTTTTTTCCTTGAAAAAAATGCCTTAAATTATCTTGAATGTAACTCGACACCATTGCCTCATTTAGTATGGGTGGGTCTATGAATATGCAAATGAGCCCCGCCTCCACTCACTCACTCACTCAGAGATCCACTCGTTGACGATCACACGTTGATCTGATTGGTTACAAGGTCGTTTGTGACGTCAGAAACACCAGCGATTTCAAACCGTGTTTTTGAGACTGTCTTTGGTTCACTGCAGTTTTAAGCAGAAAATACTCAGCAATGCTGTCGACTTATGAATTTACACATGGTTTGTCTTAAAGCATATTAAAAACACCACATAGACATATAAACAACATTAAAAGATGGATTTATTTAAGAATATTTTATAAATCCTTCCCCAGGTCACATATGGGTTCATTATTCCATGATGATTGTGGCACATAAATTATACATTCATCTTGAAAGTGTTTAGTCTGCTTTTTGAAATATAATGGTTTGTTGATGGTTTGTGAGCCTTAAACAGCTTGAAATCTCATCCATGAGCTGTTATTCCACATAATCAACCTGTTGGCCCCAACTCTGGCCCAGCTAAGACTCTCTACACACATTGTAGGACCATCTACTGCACCATCAGGGACTGGTTTTGGTGGATTTTCCAGCAAACTTTGTGAGTTATGAATGAATTCAGTTTCCAGAGGTACCGCATCTGCTATTTTCCACTTACTTGTATATGTAATCTGCCAGTCAGACTGAGATGTGTTTCCAGCAGCTCTGGGTGATTTTCATCATGTACAGTAATTATGACAGCACATGGTAATTTGCTGTAAGCTGTAAGAATGTCGTGAACAGGACTTGAAAGGAGTAAAACTTCACTGCAAACTGTCGGGTGAGACTTTCACACTCAATTAGCAAACGCTATCTATCTTTCAAAACGCATTTATGGTTTTGCAGTGGATCTAGTGTTTGTGTTTTTTGAGACGCTCTAGTCTGTCAGGCAAACACTGAACATACGGTATGCAAACTAGCAGAGAAAAATATAATGGAAAACTAGTTGCATAAACATCTTTTTGATTTTTTAATTTGATCTTCCAGCTGTTTGTTTATTCTATGACATTTAGCTATTTAAAGTGCACATTTGGTTAACAATGTCCCTATACCAAAATGTAAAAATTTAAATATATTTATTTCATGCTGAGTATACTACAAATCCATTAACATATGTACTGTCATATCGCTTTACACTTACTGACAGAAATATTACACTTAAACTTTATTTGGAGAACTTCTTTATTGCACAATGCACATTTCTTAATGTTAAGCTTTAAATGTGTTTTAATATCACTATTAGTCAGGATAGTATGATCTCTATATAATATCTTTAAATGCAAGATATTTAAAGTGTACCTAAAGTATTCTTGCAATAGTTCCACTTTAGCACAATCAAATATACTTAATATATATTTAGTTGAACCTCAGCACTATTTATGATAACTAAAGTGCAAAATTAGTTGTTCCAATTTAGCAGACTTTAAGTATATCATTTTAGTATACCAACAGTACAATTGGAGCGTATTTATATTAAATACATACATATGTAAATGTATTTGTAGTATACTTAGCATAAAATTAATGTATTTCAGATACATTTTAGTATATTTATGTTTTATTAGGGGTGGTACTTTTGTACTTTGAAAATGTTATCTCAGCAAATAACCAGGATTAGCGTTTAACAAAGTCGAACCATCATGTTTAATTTGAGTTTTGAGGTATTTGAGTTAAATCCGTCTGAAATCTTTGATCGTAATTTCCATTGTTTAACGTTTTTAGCCCTTCATCGTCTTCCATACTCATTCCCAAAACAAGTCAGTTGAAATTGGTAGCCTCTTAAAATAAAGTTTCAGCATATTTCATACTAATACCACACATAGAACTGCAGTATATCAGACATTCAAAACCATTTAAGAACAGGTGAAAGCATAAATATCATGCATTCTGTCAATTTCGTTCTGTCATTGTATTTTTTGAAGAAGCAAATAACGTTGGATTCGTCACCTCAGACACATCTTTATGCATTTCACATTGCATTAGGCCACTAAGGTGACATCTGAATCAAATTATGCATTTATAGCTTGGCCAAAAATCTCATGACCTTTCGACTTCAATTCCAGGGAAGACACTGTCTTGAAGGTCTTGCCTCTCCCACCGGTTCTCCACTGGCGCACGTTTCTGACAGCGAGTTTATTTCGGCACCGCCGGGCACGAGATAAGCAGGGCCTAGTCCCTGGAAGGCTGACAATAACAAAAGCCCTCTGTCAGTCAGGTCCCAGACTGGCCCGTGGCAGTGTCAGAGTGAAATGTCCAGTAGATAAGCTGACTGAATGAATGTAGCCACTGGAGCATCCGATAAAAAAGTTCCTCGCTCAGCCATTCCCAGTGTTGCTCAGTGCCAGGTAACTGCGAGTCAATTGTTCGCAGGGAATGCGTCCAGTTGACATTTGGGTTTCCTCTGTTTCATTTCAGTGTCAACATCCCAAATGTCATTTTTAATTGTGCCAAGCATAACATTCACCGTTTCACAAAGCCAAAGGATGTTTGAAGAAGACTATTGATGCTCTCGTCCATTTTATTTCGATAGCATTTTAATCTTAAAGTCCCCCTTTAGTCAATAATTGTATCCCTTAAAACTCATCTTTGATCACCAAAATGACATAAAACTGCTTGAATGTAACTCGACACCCTCACCTCATTTAGTATGCGCGGTTCTATGACTATGCAAATGAGCCCCGCCTCCACTCACTCACTCACTCAGAGATCCACTCGTTGACGATCACACGTTGATCTGATTGGTTACAAGGTCGTTTGTGACGTCAGAAACAGCAGCGATTTCAAAGCGTGTTTTTGAGACTGTCTTTGGTTCACTGCAGTTTTAAGGAGAAAATACTCAGCAATGCTGTCGACTTATGAATTTACACATGGTTTGTCTTAAAGCATATTAAAACACCACATAGACATATAAACAACATTACAAACTTGATTTTCACCAGAGGGGGACTTTAAGTATTATCAGTCAGAATATGTTCGTTCGAATGATTAGCAGGCGATTTAGCTTATAAAAGCAAAGCAAGGTTCTGCCAATTAGGTAAAACAAAGGATACAGTGTGGCATTTCTATCAAAATAATGTTTTAGCCATGAGAAATTTGAGTAGAAATCTTTCATCTAAAGAAAACAAACTTTGCAAGTAATGTGCTCAAGTTTCGCTTATGTAAGGAAACCAAAACATTTTGTCAAACATTGTACTTCCATACTCTCTTACATAACCTTTAGCTGTTTAGCAATACAAATAAAGCGAGAAGAGTCCAAAAAGCACTGTTATCAACACACAGAGGAAAATGAAGCCATTTTTGAGACTGTCTTTGGTTCACTGCAGTTTGAAGGAGAAAATACTCAGCAATGCTGTCGACTTATGGATTTACACATGGTTTGTCTTAAAGCATATTAAAAACACCACATAGACATATAAACAACATTAAAAGCTTGATTTTCGCCACAGGAGACTTTAACTTTAAAAAAAAAATCAAATTTTTTCTGTTTTGTCAGCATATTTGAGTTTACAGTGGGCCAGATCAGTGTGGAATGAAACGGTTAAGCAACAATAATGGTTTGGCCAGATGGTAAAAAAGCAGCTTTTGATTTTGAATTACATTCTGGTCACCTTATGGCTTAATGAGTCTTTAATAAGTCTATGGAAAAAATGTTTTGCCATTTTTATATCAGTCAGAGGTCTTAAAGTCCCCCTGTAGTCAATCATTTTATCCTTTAAAACTCATCTTTGAACACCAAAATGATTTATTTAAACATTTTTATCCTTGAAAAAATATTCTTCATGCCTTAAAATATCTTGAATGTAACTCGACACCCTTGCCTCATTTAATATGTGCGGTTCTATGAATATGCAAATGAGCCCCGCCTCCACTCACTCACTCACTCACTCAGAGATCCACTCGTTGACGATCACACGTTGATCTGATTGGTTACAAGGTCGTTTGTGACGCCAGAAACACCAGCGATTTCAAACCGTGTTTTTGATTCACTGCAGTTTTAAGGAGAAAATACTCAGCAATGCTGTCGACTTATGAATTTACATATGCTTTGTCTTAAAGCCATTTAAAAACACCTCATAGACATATAAACAACATTAAAAGCTGGATTTTCACCACATGGAGACTTTTAGTGCTATTTATTAATCAAATACAAAGACAAATGTTTTCCCATCATTAATTAAGAGTTAATAATATAATTCAAATATCACCAAAGTTCAAGGATGACAAATGCACATTATATATTCACACACAAGCATGCATCAACTAGAGCAGCCTTTAGTTTATCATAACAGAGGTCAGCACATCCGTCAGGTCTGTCTGCAGCTCATCACACATATGTGAGACATACATTATCATGCTTCGTGTTTTTCCTCTTTGTCAGAATGATAGTGGCGGTACCATGTGTCACTGTCAGGGGCCGTGCCATGAGCGATCAATAAAAGCCATGTTCGGTGGGTCATTCAATGGCCGGAGTACAAATGATGACGAGAAAGACAAATTAAGAGACTGTCACAGCTGCGTTTCTCTGAGATGACCATGACATGTGCTGATCTGCACAACAAAGGGTCACATCTATTGTCATTTGTGACTTGATGCGACATCGATTCCGAGTATCTCTCATGGAAAAGATAATGTATCGGTTAACAAGGCCACTGTCTGAGATCCTTCTAAAGTCAACACTACACACACACACATGCTTTAGTGGAACGCTAGTCTAGACAGATAACGCCGACAGAGACGTATCACTGAATCAGAGAACGATGGGCAAAACAAATGGGGTCGAAAAGGTTGAACTGCATCGCTGAGCCGATCTCTGGTGACATGAAGAGATCCTCAGTGACCCCGCAGACATGATTCACTCCACTCTTGACATCACTGCCAAACACCTCGTTGAACAATAATACGATTCACCTTTTATGTTATTCTCACTCTTAAAAAGCTTTCAGATTGGTAGAAATCAAGTCACTGCGAGTCGCAAAGTCGCTATTGTTTTAGCTATTACTTGGCGCTCCAACTCAATTGCATCCGCCAGTGGATATCACTTGAGCTTCACTTTACACACTCACATTAATATTCGGGTGACGGGTGTACATGATAAAGATATATAGAAATGTACTCAAGTTAGTTTCATATGTTTAATGACTCTAAAAATGTCACATGGTGTCACCTTCAAGTAAAAAGTACATACATATACATAAAAAAAAATTACTGGCACCAAACATTTGATTGGAGGTTTACTTGATATATTTCAAAACATGTTTCATTTTTTTTATTTAATTTAATCATTTAATGTAATGTAATGTAATGTTCAAGGTGGATTTACTTTTTACTAACGTATTAATTTTCAATATATATACTGTATATACTACATCAAGGACACATTAAATTGGTCAAAAGTGTCAGTAAAGACATTTATAATGTTACAAAAGATTATATTTCAAATAAAAGCTGTTCTTTAGAACTTTCTATTCATCAAAGAATCTTGAAAAATAAAATGCATCACAGTTTCCACAAAGATATGAAGCAGGAAAGGTTTTTTAAAAAGCAAACAAAAAAAATTCTTTTGCGTTGTAATATTTCACAACATTACTGTTTTTACTGTATATTTGATCAAATAAATGCAGCCTTGGTGAGCAGAAGAGACCGCTTTCAAAAACATTAAAAAAATCTTACCAACCACAAATATTTAAATGGTATTGTACCAGTAATTAAAAAAAATAATAATAATATTCATTTTTATTCATTCAAAAATATCCATAAGTTTTTGGGGACACACCACATGACATTAAATAACCTTGCCTTGTCATAAAGCGGTCACATTTTATGAACTTTTTAGAGACTCATTGACTTTAACACAGTTATGAGGGTATATTCAAGAATTTAATTTTTAATCTTCATTAAAATATGCAGACAAAATTGTATCACCCTGAGATGTTTTACTTTTTACCCACCAAAAATCATTTTTATTTAGAAATCAAAAACATTCTCATCATAGAAGAGGTGCATTTAAGTCATGGATGTTTTAGATGTATTTAAGACTCTTAAGTGTCTGTGCCTAAGAATCCGAGAGTAGATATTTTGCATATTCTTTATTTATACATAGTTTGTATTTATATTTTAATGTTTTATTGTTTGTGCACACTATGGTCAACATGTTTATGGAAGCTTGTTTCTGCCACAGAATACATTTTTTTTAAAAGATTATTGCGATTATTGTCTTTATTTCTCAGAATTGCGTGATATAGTCACAGTTGTGAGAAATGAAGAATCGCGACTTTATATCACGAAAATCGTAGATAAAAAAGGCAAAATTGCAAGATAAAAAGTCACAATTACCCTTTTTATTTATTTTATTCTGTGGCGGAAACAAACTTCCATAATTGTCGTATTATTATGTGCTTTGTAAATAAATTGTAACCTTTTTTTTAATAAATAGAAAAAAATGCCATGTCATTGACCCAAGCGCTGATTCACACCGCTGCTCATTTGTTACATCAGGAACACTTACTGTCGCTCATGACGACTCTAATTCAAAAAGACATATTCAGACGATGTCGCTGCAAATCGCTGTCATTGTCAACGTTCCTTTAGGCTCTGTTCCAAATAACTAGCCGTCCTTCTCCAAGTCCATGCTTTTTTGACACAATGACACATCGACTGTCGGCTAGTAGTCTCGTCTTTCACAAAAGGCCACATCAAGGGCACATCACAGCTACAAAGGGGCCTTGTGAGAACCCTTCTGAACCATAAAATTACAAACGGGACACCATACTGTCCTGTGCTCAAAGGACAAGACAAGTGCACCATTTGGAACACAGCTATTATAATGTAACCCTATACTGTTGGAAGCAAAACAAGAGGAACCGATAGTCTCAATGCCAAGAAGTGCTTTGACAGAAGCTCGCCAAGACCTTGTACCAATTTTACAGACCATATGGTTTCCCTTTTAACACAGTGAGATGGCTCCTCCTAATCCACTCAGGCTTTTGTTAAACACCCTCACTTGTCAAACGTCTCATAATTGACCGTTCTCAAGGACCCGCCCCCTTTAGTTACTGTTGCTATGTCCGACAAGCCACGCCTCTCTCACACCACACACCATACATATACATCGCGGAGCAGAGAGGACACTGACAACTCGCTGACGGACAGGACAGACCAGCTTACTTTTGATATGAAACGGTCTCAACTTTCAAATTTAGTCATTTTTTAATGAAATTTAAACGTTTTGTGGCTCTTTAATGTGTCTGACAGATCGATGTAGAGCCTTTTTGTCCACCAAAGCATTTTCTAACCCGGCTGAAAACGCTAGGCGCTCTGCTGAAAACGCCTAGCTGTGGGCGCTTGAGAGCGTTTTGGCAGCTCAGTGTTTTTTCAGTTGAGACGATTCGTTGCTATGATACAGAGTATCCGCAGCACAGTTTACTCATAACTGATTTCGCAGATAATTTGTTTCATACTAAAAATATATTTTTCATCCATTTTGTTCGGTTAGCTCTGGTTGATGTCGTTGTACAGAAAGAATGTTGTGATGGTTGGTCGGTGTGATATTAGTCCCGCCCCTCCTCCACTGTGATTGGACGGCTGTGTAAAAAGTGACAGTGATGAGCGCTGCGTTTTACCCAAAGTCGAACATTCTTCAACTCTCGGCGACCTGTAAAAAACGCCGGGCGCTCAGCGCTTCAGCGCCTCGTTACGCTCATGGCGTTTAAAAAATGCCGCGCTCCCATTGAAAACAATTGGAAAAATACGCCAGCTGCGTGAAAAACGCTTTGGTGGACACACGGCCTTAAAGCTGCTTGTGAACCGATCATCTCTTCCTTTGTTAATTTATAGCATCAAATAAACATGAATGAACATCAGAAGGAATGTTGTTTTAACGTCAGTACACTCCGTTTTTCAAGTTCAAATCCTCCAACGTTAATCTATTGACTCTTCTGAGTCTTCAAAAATGGCGGATTCGGCGGATTATGATTGGTCAGATCGCCTGTCAATCAAACTCCCTGTGAAGGGTCAATAGAGAGCCTAAGCCCCTCCCCTCCGCTTCCGGCTCATGGGACCTTATTCCGGAAAAAATATGTATGGTAGTCAATGGCGAGAGACAACTTATCTTTTTATTCCGTCTGAACTGTGCCCTGAATTACACATATGATGCTTGTCAATTTAAAAGATAATTATGAAAGTCAAGAAAGTCACAGTTTGTCATAAAACAGAAGAGTAACATTTAGTTTTATGTGAAAATCGCTCAATGAACTACATCTCTCGTCTCGCACTATGTACGTCACCAAGCTCGTGTGTGTGCAGTCTGGTACAAAACACACAGGCATGACGGCGTAACGTTACGATTATAACGTTAGAAATGACAGACGTTAGCTAGAGTAAAATTAGCTTCATTCATTGAGAGGAAAGGTATGACGTCACATGCGCGCCTTTTGGGTTTGTAGTCTTTGTAATTACGTATTTTCAAAGTCTTATTCCTCAACAGTTTTACATCAAACTGCGACTTTCTTGACTTTAAAATGTATCTTTTAAATTGACAAACATCATATGTGTAATTCAGGGCACAATTCAAACAGGATCCAAATATTTGTTGTCTCTCGCCATTGACTACCATACAATATTTTTCCGAAATAAGGTCCCATGGTGCACCGGAAGGGGAGGGGCTTTGGCTCTCTATAGGGCGTAAATGTGACGAGGGGACGGAGAAGGAGCTGTGGATGTGTTACGGGGTCCGGTTCGCATTGCAGGAATGAATCAGAGGAGTCAGTCAAACAGAACATGAGCAGAAACAGCAGTAAATCTCTGAGATTAAGCCGTAGGGCCTTCACTATGGAAATCACAGCAAATGAGTGACCTTTAGCCCTAATCAGACTGATTTTACCCACCTCTCTTTCTCTCAGTCTTTCTTTCTTTTATTTCTCTCCCTCTCTCTCTTTCCTCTCAGCCACAGTTGACTCTTTTTTTTTTAAAAGACGGCCTTATTAGTATTGCAAAGTCATCCGTGTGGGAAGTCAAGCGAGACTGAGAAATAATAGACAGACTGCTGAAACATATTCAAACCTCAACTACTCTGACATTACGCTGGGACATCCAATCTCTACCGGCCTTAAAACAACAAACACTGAGCCTGCGGACGAAGGGAGATAGTGTTCGTTTGAGCGAGGACCAACGGCTCTCTGAGGACTCGCTGTGGCACTGGCTTTTCCAGTCCAAATATCTAAATATTCTTAAATCAATATGCATTTACTATATGAGTAAAATTACAAGATGTCCTGTTTTCCGGGGGAATTCATTAGAATTGAGTAAGTTGATGCTTAAAAAAAGCAAGATTATCTGCCAATGGGGTAAGAAAAATAATCTTAATTCAAACAGAAACAACATTATTTGTCTCACCCCATTGGCAAATAATTTTGCTTGTTTTAAGCATCAACTCACTTAATTTTAATGAATTCCCCTAGAAAACAAGACTTAATATCTTATGTCATTTTACAACTTAAGTAAATGTGTCTTGCTTTAAGAAATGTTTGATATTTGGACTGGAAACAAGACAAAGATACTAATTAAGAAATGCTTTTTTTGTAGAGTATGTTTAAATACCAAACTTATTTGAATATCAAAACTTACTGACTGGTTTGTTGGTCTTGAAAATAACCTTAAATATCTTAAAGCTTTGTCTTAAAGGATTTGTTCACTTCAGAATTAAATTTTCATTATTATTTAGCTTAGGAACCGGCCGAGGAACCGGAGTCTTATCTAGACAAACATCAGTCATTTTATAAAAAAAATTATACATTTTATACTTTTTACACGTAGTAAGAGTGCCGTATCGTCCTGGAGAACCCTTTATATGCCGAAATGGTTCTTTGTGTTAGAGTTTAGGCTTCTTTATTCCCGCCTTTTTGTTTTTCAAATCTGTAACTGTCAAAGCCTCCTCATCATTTATTTCTTAAAATATCTATAAATCATAACTTTAAAAATTATAATAATCATTTCCTAACAATCATGTCTTTTTCTCTTTTTAGTTTAACGTTAACAGAACATGTGTGAGAAGCTCTGTTCAGTTAAGGATACTCATCTCTTCTCCACAAAGAAAGTAACTGAGATATGGAATTTATGATCCATATTGTTTGATTTTCTTTTTTATTATGACTTTATGTCTAAACATACCCAGTCAAAAAAACAAACAATAAAGCTATATCCTTTTAACATTGTAAAGGGCTCATTCTGTCCATTGCTAATTTTGGCCTTCAGGAACATAATTGTTTTTACATAATCAAATGGAAGAGACACAATGTAACTCTAAACTCAAGTGTGTATTTCAGATGCTGCCACATAGCCTATCCGCCACTCAGAATACACACATAATGAAGGACTTAAAGACATCGAGGGGATTGTGAAGATATTTCACTGGAACTTGGTCTTCATTACATCTATATCTTGTTCGATGTCAATTGTTATTTATTAATGTATTCAGCTAACAACTGTTATTAGAGCGCTGTCATTTATGCTACAATCTGCCATGTCAATAAAAAATAAAAGCACATGAACAAGAACATGCTGTTTTTTTTAGTTTTTTTTTATGTAAAACCCAAATAGAGGCAACAAGATATAAGACCAGGCAGATAGAGGGCTAAACAAAACGATATTAACAAATAATTTATAAAAAAGAATATTAATAATTTTAAGATAATATACTGTAATGAAAATAAATATTGTTGAAAATGTTATTTATAGCACTATTAAGGTTCTATATACCACTTTCAAAGCATGGTTCTTTATGGAACCTTATAAAACAGTTCTGCTATTATTACAAGCCGAAGAACCCTAATTTGGTACCATTAAGAAAAAATTTTCTTAAGAGTCAAGTCATCCTCATTTATATAGCGCTTTTAACAATGTAGATTGTTTCAAAGCAGCTTTACAGAGATAAACATATAATTTAAGGTAACAGAGATTGGTTTAGTTTTATAGTGGTTCTTGAATATTGTTATTTCCAGCTAAAGTTAGTTTTGATTGATTCACTTCCGTATAAATGATCATTTGTTATTAAATTAGGGGCCGCTAAGACGACACCGTTCTCTCTAAACAGACTTTAAACGTGAACCTGTGATAGACGCTGATGGCGTTCACATGCGCATTAAGAATTGATTCTATAGTTATGTGCGTTTGAATATATGTGCGCAGGTTTGTAATTCCTTACAAACCATGCCTAAACAAACTACTTGTCTTGCCTATTAATTTTGATGCAGAATTTTATTTTATTTTATCACTTCGGGTAGGTAGAGATTACCCTACATTTCTGAAACTGAACACACGTGACCTTTCAACGTGATTACGTAATGCGTGGAGCATCGCAGAGCTAGTGCAAGACGAGCATTTGTGGTTAAAAGTATATTTATTTGTATTTATTTTTTGAAAATGAATGATGGTGTGTCTAGATAAGACTCTTATTCCTCGGCTGGGATCGTGTCGAGACTCTGAAGCTGCACTGAAACTGACATTTGAAGCAGCACAACTTTTACAGTAGTTTAAAATGTAGTTTTAAATTGGTACTCTACCAGTTAGTTTGTAAAAGTTTAGACTTGACAAACTTTGTTTTGAATGATCTTTAACCTAAGCTTTTTATCTAAAGGCTTATACTTAAATACTTTTAAATCTATCTCGCTTAACACATACACACACATGTTGTGTTTTCATGTTTTATGCGGACTCGACATAATGATATATATATATATATATATACTGTACAAACTGTATATTCTTTCCCTTTACACTAACCCTATACCTACATAAAACTTTCAGCATTTTTACATTTACAGAAAAACATCACTTAGTATGATTTATAAGCTGTTTTCCTCATGGGGACCAAAAATGACCCCACAAGGACAAGGATTTCCATCTTTGTTGGGGACATTTTGTCTTTTCCAGGTTTTCCATGGTTTTCCAGGCCACACACACACACACACACACACACACACACACACACCCTAGAACCCATGATATAATCAAGCTATCTTTTTCATCTCGTGTAAGTGATCTAATACTAAAACAGTGGCTGAGTCACATGACCCTTTGACATAAACCCAACAGGAAGAGATCAAACATTAGCCCTATACCTTCGACCTTAACATCCCCACACACGTCTACACACACACACACACACACACACACACACACACACACACACACACACACACACACACACACACACACACACACAAGAGTGTTTGACCCAGCTCCTCTTAACACACCCGCAGTCTTGTGTTCTCATGTTTCATGGTCTAATCTCTCCCTGTATCTGTTAATCTTTACTATCTTAGCTGTGTGTGTGTTGTAGGGGCTTTCCTGTGCTTGATGCCGGAGACTGAAGTCTTTGTGTTGCTGTGAGCTGAAACCCCCGTCTGATGTGGTCAGCAGGGGAGTCCTCGCACTGCCACCTGTCGGGATAATTATTGACCAAACACATGCTGAATTGAGACAATGGGAGTTGGGCATACTTACCCTAGTCACTTCTGATCTTTGGACTTGTCGTCTTGAAGCCTGAGGTCACTCAAAACGGCATAAACGTGCTCTGGGTCTCATAAGTTATTGTCTTTAAACATAAATTCGCTGTCTGAGTCTTGGTTTATGGTCTAGACCACCAGAGTCTGTTTCCAGCATACTAAAGATCATAATTACCTCAAACACAGGTCAAGAATTGGCAAGAATTTCATGGCTCTGTTACAGAACGAGCACATTATTTGGTTCCACTTTATTTTGATGGTCCCTTTAACACATTCTGTTGACTATAGGTAACATTGCTGCATCTCTACTAACTCTCATTGGAGTCTTAGAGTATCTGTAGACTGGTAGAGTTAGGGTTAGGATAAGTACTTGACATGTACTTGTAAAGTTAATTATAGTCAGTAATGTCTGTTTAGGAGGATCAAAATAAAGTGTTAGCAGATATTAATCAGACAGTCTGCTAATACTCTAATGAGAGTTAGTTGACATGTAGTTGCAAAGTTACTTATAGTCAACAGAATGTTCAAAATGGACCATCAAAATAAAGTGTTACCCATTATTTATATTAAATGCTGTTTTGCAACCATAAAAAAAATTATAAAGATACATCTCTTCCAAGAAAACTTGACTCAGTTCTACTAATGCACTTATTATTTCTATTTAAAAAGAAAAACTGTTCTTTCTCTATTGAATCTGTCTTTTCTAGCCTGTACTCTTCTGAGCATTATTAAAACTTTGTAGTGCACTTCACGTTACTGTGGCCCCATTTGTCACTTTGGATAAAGTTTTCTGCTGAATGGTAAATGTAAATGTATGGAAGCTTGTTTCCGCCACTAAATAAATAAATAATAATACTAATTGCAACTTTTTATCTCACAATTCTGACTTTTTTTCTCACAATTCTGACTTCATATCTTGCAATTGTGAGAACTGCGTGAAATAAAGTCGCAATTGCGTGTTATAAAGTCAGAATTGCGAGAGAAAAAACTGACAATTCTGACTTTTTTTCTCGCAATTAGGAGTTTATAACTCGCAATTCTGACATATTTTCTCAGAATTGTGAGATATAAACTCGCAATTGCGAGTTATAAAGTCCAATTCTATGGGGAAAAAAAGACTGACTTTTTCCCCCTCTTTTTTATCATGCAATTCTGACTTTATATCTCCCAATTGCGTATTATAAAGTCATACTTGCGAGATACAAACATGCAATTCTGAGAGAAAAGTCAGAATTTCAAGTATATTTCTCGCAATTTTGACTTTACATCTCGCAATTCTGACTTTATAACACGCAATTGCGACTTTATTTCACGCAATTCTGACTTTACATCTCGCAATTCTGACTTTATAACACGCAATTGCGACTTTATTTCACGCAATTCTGACTTTACATCTCGCAATTCTGACTTTATAACACGCAATTCTGACTTTATATCTCGCAATTCTGACTTTATAACACGCAATTGCGACTTTATTTCACGCAATTCTGACTTTACATCTCGCAATTCTGACTTTATAACACGCAATTTTGACTTTACATCTCGCAATTCTGACTTTATAACACGCAATTGCGACTTTATTTCACGCAATTCTGACTTTACATCTCGCAATTCTGACTTTATAACACGCAATTGCGACTTTATTTCACGCAATTCTGACTTTACATCTCGCAATTCTGACTTTATAACACGCAATTGCGACTTTATTTCACGCAATTCTGACTTTACATCTCGCAATTCTGACTTTATAACACGCAATTCTGACTTTATATCTCGCAATTCTGACTTTATAACACGCAATTGCGACTTTATTTCACGCAATTCTGACTTTACATCTCGCAATTCTGACTTTATAACACGCAATTTTGACTTTACATCTCGCAATTCTGACTTTATAACACGCAATTGCGACTTTATTTCACGCAATTCTGACTTTACATCTCGCAATTCTGACTTTATATCTCGCAATTCTGACTTTATAACACGCAATTGCGACTTTATTTCACGCAATTTTGACTTTACATCTCGCAATTCTGACTTTATAACACGCAATTGCGACTTTATTTCACGCAATTCTGACTTTACATCTCGCAATTCTGACTTTATAACACGCAATTGCGACTTTATTTCACGCAATTCTGACTTTACATCTCGCAATTCTGACTTTATAACACGCAATTGCGACTTTATTTCACGCAATTTTGACTTTATATCTCACAATTCTGAGAAAAAGTCACAATTGTGAGTTATAAAAATCGCAATTACCTTGTTTATTTTTCATTCTGTGGCGGAAACAAGCTTCCATATAAATATCTGGGTCTCAGTGGCTCTAGTTCTAGTCATTGGTATTGGAGGGTCTAGTCTTCATCTCTGATGTGAAACCATGAAGACTTCTTTTGCATGGTGAAGCTTCTCCATTTTCAAAATTTTCTCACTTGTAGAAAGATCAAAAGGGGATCCATCTAATTTTCAGCCTGACTCAGTCTCCGCCACGAGGGAAACATTCAAAGTCTGATGCTCACAAAGTGATGCTTCATACTCAGAGTCGGACGGATTTGCAACAAAAACCCAGCTGAATCTGAGCAGACACTTCTTCATCTCAGCACAATTCCACCTACGTCTCTCTCTGAGTTTTCTGTCAGGTGCACCTCTGCCGTTCTGATATTTATGAATCTCCTTTTGAGTTTCAGCTGTTGCATATGGATGTGTGACAGGAATATTTCATTCCGTCTGCCTCTTTTCATATGCAGAAAATGTCGACGAGTGTGCTGAAACGCATTGCAATGAAAGCAACCTCCATTTCATGTGAGGTTTTGACTTGGTGTGTCTGCAATCCAATTAAATGAAGGGTAAAGCTTCTGCGATGTAATCCTCGGATGGATCCTTTGAGCGCTGATCATTCCTTTCAGGATGAATCATTTGATTAGGCATCAAAGTTTGCGTGATGACAAATTTGGGTCATTTGAGTCAGTCTTTGAGTAGCATTAATGCAATGAAACGTGTATCTCTTACATGTATGCCTCTCTCTGTGGTGAGATACATAGGAATCACCTCATTACTGCATTACTACGGTAATGGCACTCTTCAGCGATGTAAAACACAACAAATTCTGCTCACATTTGCCTTCATTTTGGCTGGTTTCCTCTGATTTTGTGAGCATCACTCTTCATCTTGATCTGTTGGGGTCCCAGTGGATCAATAGACTCTGGAAGTTGTTTTTCTTTTCTAATCAAGGGATCTCAGTAGACATTGCGTCTACGCTAAGAGCAAAAAAGCTGAAGGATGAAAGTGAACATCAGCCACTGTGTGGATTTTGCTGATAGCTCTAATGAAGCACAGAGCCCTAAAATAGCTCTTGGAAGTTTGTGTTATTAAATTAGTTTTGGGGATGTTTGCCTCACTCAGATCGCACAGACAAACACAAACCTATAAGAAAAATGTTACTAGAATCAAGCTAAAAACTACACTTGCTAAGTGACTTCATATGTAGAGGAACTAGACAATACTGTATATGGACTAAAATATTGGGACACACAATCAACTTTAGATGCTTTTGGGAAACAGCTTAAGACAGGAGTGGGATTGGACAACACAGCTTTACAGAAAGGCGTTCTTTAATGTTCCCATTAACAAAGGCAATGGCAACATTGTGTATAGTTGTAGGTGGTAATGTAGTTGTGTGTGTGTGTGTGTGTGTGTGTGTGTGTGTGTGTGTGTGTGTGTGTGTGTGTGTGTGTGTGTGTGTGTGTGTGTGTGTGTGTGTGTGTGTGTGTGTGTGTGTGTGTGTGTGTGTGTGTGTGTGTGTGTGTGTGTGTGTGTATGTGTGGCCTGGTAAACCCTACATTATGGGGACAAAATGTCCCCATAAGGATGGCAATATCTGAAATCCTTGTTCGTGTGGGGACATTTTTTGGTCCCCATGAGGAAAACAGCTTATAAATCATACTAAGTGATGTTTTTTGAAAATGTAAAAATGCAGAAAGTCTCCTGTGATGGGTAGGTTTAGGGGTAGGGTTAGTGTAAGGGAATAGAATATACAGTTTGTACAGTATAAAAATCATTATGTCTATGGAAAGTCCCCATAAAACATGGAAACACTACACTGTGTGTGTGTGTGTGTGTGTGTGTGTGTGTGTGTGTGTGTGTGTGTGTGTGTGTGTGTGTGTGTGTGTGTGTGTGTGTGTGTGTGTGTGTGTGTGTGCGTGCGTGCGTGCGTGCGTGCGTGCGTGCGGGTGTGGGTGTGTGTGTGTGTGTGTGTGTGTGTGTGTGTGTGTGTGTGTGTGTGTGTGTGTGTGTGTGTAATGTTCTGGGCCCAATAACTAACTACAGCTGGCAACAGTTTAAATTAATGTATCTAAATTTTGACTGGAATTCTGGATGCATTAACACACATTTAGAAACATGTGGCATAAAAAATACCTTTGGTACGAAATTCAAAAGTCGAATCTAATTGAAGTGAGTTTTGCTTAAAACAAGCAAATTATCTGCCAATGAGGTAAGAAAAATAATCTTGTTTCCATTTGAATTAAGATTATTTTTCTTACCCCAAAAATGTTCCTTGTTTTAAGCAAAAACTCACTTAATTTAGATTTTTTTCCCACAGAAAACAAGACCTAATATCTTTTTGTACTTTTATTTTTTTAGTAAATGCATCTTACCCTTCAGATATTTGAACTGCAAACAAGACAAAAAATACTAAGTAAATTATTTTTTTTGCAGTGTTAAATTTGCACTTTTGCATCATACATGCATATTCAGCTCATGCCAATACTGTCTACCAGTCGCTTATATGAGCTTTCATGGTGTTTCATCCCAGATGTAAGTGAACATTAGAGACTTCATGCGGTAAATGCTATTTTATTAGCAATAGCGATCCAAAACCTCCAAAATAAACAAACCAAGTCTTTCATGTGGCTCTAGCTTTGGCAGAAGAGATATGAGAATCGGCACACACTCTCATTTAGAGGCAAGGCTAAAATTATCATGACTTATTAAGAGGTTGAAATCAGAAAACTGGAAAAGTTTCCAATTAGGTTTCTGTTTTATGGTAATGCCAACTTTTCCAAAACACAGTACCACACTTTTAATTAATAAACACAAAATGCTATATTAATACCAGCTTCATAGTAATCAAATGAATGCTTCTTTTTTCCTTTTGAGTGGTTACTTGTGAAATAAAAGAAAAGATCTATTAACGGAAACCAAATGCACTCAGACAAACGGAATGTGTGCTTTTGTTCGGGCGCTAATTATTCCTCAGGAATGTATGAAAGATAACTCAGGACAGCAAGGAGCAAATTTGTTAAATGGCCTCTGCATTGTTCCCGCAAAACCACCACCATTTTAGATATGGCAGCCGTAGACGCTGTGAAATTACTCAATCTCATTGTTACAGAGCTGTATTACCCCCCAGAGAATAGAGTCCAGTCAAATACAATTTTATAGAAAGGCTGTTTCTCTCTCCATCCACAAAAGTGCCAGGGATTACTAATAGTAATTGGTCATAAACTGATGAGGTGCTTTTGTTTAAGAAACATATCATTACTAAGTGTGGAAGTGCTCTCCCAAATCTTATCAGAAAATGGACACATTTTATCTTAAAAGCATGGCGGGTTCCTGCAAAGAACACACTCACGAGATAGTCAATATGTCTCTGACACAATCACAATGGAAGTTGATTTGTTTATAACATCTGAGTTTCCTTCAGTGGCGCCTGATTAGCATATGCTGAGCAATGCATTTACACTTCCTTTCTGGAGAAACAACAATAGTTCAGTGAACTGGACAAAATGTGGCCGTATGTGATCTCTGTAATGGGTGACCAGAGGTCAACACATCTGACAAACATCCAACAACAGTTAAATTCGTTTAGGTTTTAAAAACGAGATAAGCACTTTTCTGTTACAAGCAGCACAATAGCTTAGATGTACATGATTAAAACCTTTTGTATAGGCTAAGTGTAAAAGTTGCCTCATTATTTGAGACATTTGCATGCAAAACTGGGATAAAATGCAGCATAAACATGTTTATTTCCAAAGGTGATCACTGCATGGCACTCATGAATTAAACTCATTGAGGTTTTGTGAAAGAGCATACTACTGTTTGAAACTTTTATTAAAGCTGCAGTCCGTAGTTTTTCCTCTTTGTCGCCATCTCTGTTTGTAATCTGCAATCGCAGTTATTCGCGGAATTATCAACTTTACGTGGGTTGTGCCTCGGCACGGCACAGCGCGGATGAATCCCATGTTTTGAGGAGAATGTGCGGCTGTCAGTCGCCGCCGGTGTAGATACTGGCATTAGCAATCACACATTATACTTTTTGGAAGTATGACCAACATAAGAATTTTCACCGGAAAATGTCCTCTGAACAAGTAAGTTATGGTGACCAAACGTCCTCTTTTGCCCGCACATGTGCACTTTTTATGTACTGTCCGGGGCGTCCGGGGGGGGTGGGGGGGTTATAAACTTTTTTTCATGGGACCATTAAGCATGTACTTTAAATTCACTGGCACTCTCCTTTGCACACAATACGGTACTTTGTTGCATGACGTAATTCCGGAGAGGCTGCCTTGTGGGCGGCTCTGTGACACGCACACACACACACACACACACACACACACACGCCGAAGCGTAAGTGCAGCTTCAGAGTTGAACTGCAAAAAACTTTTATTGTAATTTAAGTTAAAGTTTTAGAAAATGTTTGTGTATTTTTGTCATTTTTATTATTTTCATGTATTATGTCTATATAGTTTTTATTAATTTTTATTTCATTTTTAGTTTGCTAGTAGGCTACATCAAATTAAACTATGAAAATGATAAATGTTTCCTTGGCAACAAAATACAATTCTTTTATTTTACTTAACTTTACTTTATTTATTTATTTATTGATTTATTGATTTATTTATTGATTTATTATTACAACTTATTTTTATTGTATTTCATCTTAATTTATATATATATATATATATATATATATATATATATATATATATATATATATAATTTGTTATTTTATTATCATGTTTTTGTTGTAGTTGTATCCTGCTGTGCATGCAGAATGTATCACTGTAATGCAATAAGTGTAAATGTGAATTTTTTATATTTTCCATTTTATTGTAATTTAAGTTAAAGTTTTATAATTTTTAGGGGTTTTTTCTTCATTTTTATTATTTTCATTTATTATGTCTATATAGTTTTTATTCATTTTTATTTCAGTTATAGTTTGCTATTTTAGTATGCTAGGTCTACATCAACTTAAACTCTGAAAATGATGTGTTTCCTTGGCAACGAAATACAATTATTTTATTTTGCTTTATTTTATTTATGTGTTTATTTATTTATATATTATTTCAAAATATTTTTATTGTATTTTGTCTTCAAATTTTATAATTTATTTTTTATTATTATTTCATGTTTTTGTTGTATCCTGTGCATGCAGAATGTATCACTGTAATGCAATAAGAGTAAATGTGAATTTTTAGATTTTCCATTTTTATTGTAATGTTTTAATTAGTATTGCTTCCCGACCATAGCCTTGCAGTGTTGCGACTTATGAATATGAATTAGATTACGTGACTGGACACTCCAGAGCGGTTACCAAGCAACGTCAGCGTGGCCTAGTTAATATTCATGAGCTCAGCCCTTCCCACAGCAGTGCAGGACTCGTGCTGGTGTTGTCGGACACAGAGCGCACAGTTGAGCGGCTTGAGCTTCTCTGTCCAGCATGCGGGTTCCTCAGAGAGGCATTCGAGTCTGTGTGTTATATGTAGCGGTCGGGGGCCGTCAGGAAGACTCAGGCATCTCAAATCAAAACACTAACCCCGAAGTGCGAAGAATTCGCGCAACAAGGCGCCACATATTGCATGAGGTTTTTTTTCCCAGCGTTTAAAGACTTTTCATTTAGGTTATAGGCTTACCTGCATGTGAAATAGGCTATAAAATCCGTTTCAATGAATTAACATTGGATGAATTTTCATAGTATGTCATTTAATAAACTCAAGCTTGCTTCTGACCAATTTGCTTTCCTTTCCCTGATGTGATGCACGAGAACACTGATGGATAATAAAGTATACGCTAAGTCTTGTCATGTTAACTTAATCTAGAATGTTTTAGCTGGTTTGTTATTGATCCAATGCAAAGTCCACAACAAGTCCATCTGGTCATCATCTAGATCAGTGAATGATGAAAACATCGAAAACATGGAAACCCAACTATAATTTGAAGTGCAATTCAGGCTACAATGCAGTATGAAACCCTGTCTGTTTTCAGTTGGACAGGAAAAATCCAGGCAGTAATTGTTGTATGACATGTTTTATCATTCAGACAAACCCTAGCCTACATTCACGTTTTCAACAACACACATCTTTTGTATTGACCATCCAATGATCAATGAAAAACCACCTTAAAGTCATTTGCAGGGCGGATCTTCCATCATGTGCTCGTTCAGAATGAGAATGACAACGAATCTTGTGACAATTATTAATGACTGCTACATTTGATTGTCTCCTGATAAGGGCAATCGGTCATAAAACCTATTTGTCCCACTTTAACTGATGGTCCAATGCTAAAACCATGAGGGCTATATGTAAATAAATAATCCATGCACAAAAAAATACGTTTTAATATAAACTTTAGGATTTATTGAGAATAAGTTGTGATATGGATGCAAATTATTGTGAAAATGATTTTAAAAGAGAAAGGTTCATTAATTAAATGTTTTGCTTCTGTATAGGATACTGGATAGCATGGTACACTGTATGCGGCTTCGTGGATCAGCACGCGGCGCGCTCTGGATGGACTCGCGTTCTCGCGGAGTCCAGAAACCCTCAGATTCCTTCAGAATGTAACACGCTTTCTGCCTTCTCCCCGGACCCGTCCCTCGGTTTCGACCATCGAGTCATTGGAAAATTTCAGCCTGACTCAATATGACAGGAGCCTGTGATTCCTCGCGTTGAGTTCGGCGGTGGTTGATTGGTTGGTGTTGCGCAAAAGCCAGACGCAGAGCCAAATGAAGGATACAAGCGGAGTTGGGAAGGACTGACTCATATTTTGGGGAGGGAGACGCGATCAGATCGGATTTGAGGGGATTGAAGATAACGGGCTGGGCGATCGCGGTCACAGGATCGTATAGCTACTGCACTGGATGTTAACGGGTTTGACAGCTTGTAGGCAAGTGCTGATTGTTTGTCTAAACAGAAAGGATTCGGTTGAAGTGACAAACATATTGTGTTTAGAATAAAGAGACAGTCGCGCACGAAAGCGAAATCGATGCGCTCTTGTATATGACCAACTTATTTATCCATACGGCTGCGTAACGCGCAATGCTCATGTTTGTATTTATGGATGCAACACGCGCTTTAAGTCACCATGTAGTGTAAGGAGACAAGGCTGCAACAGATTTCAGTGTGATAAACCTTTAAAAGAAGTATGCAGATTGCCCCTATATATTGACGCACTGTACTATTTCCATACTTCTAATGCTTAGAATTGGGCAATATTGAAGACAGTTCTGGATGAAAAAAAATCATTTTAACTTAAGGCTGTTTGTGTGCAAATGTGCAAAAACGTGAATTATGGAGAAAATGCATATTAAAATAATATAGACGATATAGCACAATATCAATGGGCGATTTAGCCTACGTGTTTTTTATTTCATGTTTGAAACGGTTTCCGCATAAATCAGTACAACATCGAACGTACGATTTTTGTGCTGTTTTCATTTTGAGAGCAAAAAGTGTCTAATGTTATTTATTTATTCTGGTCAGCAAGTTCCACCATAGACCGCTTCCACCGCGCGCAAGAGCTGGCCAGAGTCTCACGGAGAGCTAGGGGTCTCTGGGCTCTTTTATACGAGAGGTTGGGCTCCATATAGGTCGGGCTTTGCATATGTGTAATCAAACCAATGAGAATCCCCTGCGCGTCTGGCACACGGCAGAGCAACAAACTCTAGGAAGAAGAGAAGCGTAATTTAGGGGGTGTATCCCTTGTTTAAGACGCTGTTACGGCAAAGCCAATCGCCAGATGTTTGTGTTCCTCACTCAGATTTTGAGACTAAGCAGAACGCCGGGTTACTACGCGGAGGCTGATTCGCATATCCAAGTCAGTTTCAGCCGAAGTAGTAGCTCTCTCGCCCGCTTTACGCACAGGATTACGGTCGTTTGCTCGTCTGTTTCGCGGAACTGCAACGTTTTTTTCTGTCATTATTTAACAGGCTAAAGGAAATGGCAAAGGAGAGAAGAGCGCGTCTGGGCGAGCGCAGAGGAAACCAGAGCTGAATGGCAGGATGCAAGCGACCTGAAGACGCACACAACCCCGCGTTTCTACAGCTCTCAGCCCCCTTTACGCGTTCTTTTGGTTTCCTTCCATCCGAACGAGAGGAATTATCCCTATACGACCATTTAAGGATTTCCTTTTTTCTTAATTTTTCAAATTTGTGTATAATTTTCACACGCAGAACTCTAGGAATCGAGGATGCATTGTGGATTAGTGTTGATCCTCTTTATGGGAATCTTTCTCATCGTCAGTGCGATCAAAAATGGTGAGTTACCGGGGTGTTTAAGTGACTTTTTGGGGGGATTACATGAGGAAAGCTATAGATGAGGGTTTGCGACTTGAGTCCGGTCACCTGCTCTCACCTGCCGCTGTTTCTGACACTGGATGGACAGTCAAAACCGTGCATTTCATCCGCGCTGATATTCACTTCTTGTTTTATTACAATAAACGCGCTGTCTGATTGTGGTCAAAAATGTTCCATGATATTTCGTAATAACTTTTATTAATTATATTAATGTTTACAAAAACGTGACTATATTATTTTACATTTATATTGTTCGTTTTTCATTGTGATTTATTCAAATGAAAAAAAATGTAGTCTTATTGTATTATATTCATGATGAAAACAAAGTTAATTAAAATATTAAAAAATGTCATGAAACTCCTTTTCATACGTTTAAGATTTGAAAACCGATCATTACCATTATATTATGTTTGTTAATAACTTATTGATTTTTTAAGTGCTACATAAAGTTTTCTGTTTATCTAATGGCTTAAATGTTTTGTGTTACGGCCCCTAATCTCGGGCAAATTAGGGAAACTACTTTATAACATTGTTGAAATTATTCCTGAAAACCTGGCATGCCCTGATATTAAGAATTACTATTATAAGTAATAAAAATGTGTCCCGTTAGTCGTAGTTGTGACTACGTTTAGATAAATATAGCTATAGTAGCCTATTATTTATAAATTTAGGTTGTTTGGGGTATTATTGACTTGGCCATATTAGTTATTTTACTGTAAGAAGTCTTGCACTTTTCAGTACTGTATGCGCGCTCATGCGGGTGCTTTGCTAAATCACAGAAAGTCACATAATGTGCGTAATAAAGGATTTAAGCGAAAATTCAAGAGGTCACTTACATGTATTATATAAGTCATACATATACTGTACATCCATAAATTAAAATAAAGATCAAATATTACAAATTCTGGACTTCTAAGAGTAATTACAGTCGAGTGTTGCTGGACTCTTGGTGTAGTTTAACAATATAAAAATGCATTAAACTTTACTAGACCTTATTTAAAACATCACTTTCATCCAGAGATGATTCTTGACTTTAGAAAGACACTCAAATATCTAGAGTTGTTTTTGTATAATTACTTCTACTTTTTATGTTGACAATTTTACATTAAAGCCCTGCCATATTCGTGTTTATTTAACAGAAAGTTAGTGTTTATATGTAGTAAACATCTCCGTTAAGCCATGTGGTGTTCCATGAGTTTACTTGTTGATAATGGATCTGATTAAATGCAGTGTTGATCAGCTGTAGAGTAGTTGAAAGAGCAAATAAATAAAATATTGAAGAGACAAAGGTCATGCTTCCCTCCCACATAATGACATTAAATGTAGGCGAAAATATCAAGCCTTTATTTAGTGCTTAGAAATAGGTCAGAAATGACTAGAGGAGATTTACTCTCTTATACTTAGGATAATATTTGGAGAGAAACGGCAGAGTCATTCTTATGTCAAACTACAGTAGCGGTATGGTATTAGACGTTTAAAAATAACCCATTAAGACAATGTCACATTGAACATGGATTGTTTTTGCACCATGGAAAGGATTACTGAAACAAAAGCCACTGTGTTTAAACTCATTTTTATATTCCTATTACTGTAGGTATTCTTTAACTTTAGGTATGAATTATTGTTAGGTAAACCAACATAGAAGGAGAGGCTGGTCGATCAGCATGAACTTTCTCGTTCCACTAGTTAAAAAGTCTGATGTGGACCTCCCACAAGCTTCCTAAACACATCATAATGTATTGTATGCAGCGGGAATGATATTTTCTTTCTTTTCTGTTCTCTCAGACAAATGTGGGGGCAATATCAACATCAGTACTGCAAGTTACCTCACTTCACCCGGTTATCCGGTGTCTTACTACCCGTCTCAGAAATGCATATGGGTGATTACAGCTCCAGGACCGAACCAGAGGATTTTGATCAACTTCAACCCACACTTTGACCTGGAAGACAGAGAGTGCAAGTGAGTGTTCAGTGTTCAGTATTTGGTGTGGCGGTGCGCCCCCTGCTGGTGCTGCCAGAGTATGTGCAAGGCGCTCATCTGGTGGAGAGCAGAGGGCCATATTTGTGCTGATTTCATCTAGATATTCCAAAAACATTTTTTAAATGAAACACAAATTAAGTCAACACTTGTATACTTGTGTGTTGGAGTTTCTTTTTACATACTGTCTTCACACTGCTAAAAAGTTCAACCATAAGGTATTGAAAGCTATTTTTTAATCATGATTCACTAGTTCACATGTGGTTTGGTTGGTGTAGCTTATTTCCACCGTCTTCTCTCGCTCTTTCTTCTTTCCCATTCAGTCTGTTTCCTTTGTTTGTGCTGGCGGGTCTGAGGCACGTCATTGTACAGTCAGAGTGTGGCCGACTCTGTTACTGTATCCCCTCCACCCAGATAGTCTTCCGCCTGGAGTCCTTTGTGTTCACTGAATGCCTTGTATTAATGGCACCGTTTATCAGGATCTTTACCTTTTTATGGCTCTGTAAACCTACAGAGATTTACAGCCCGAGATGACCCCGCACTGTCTGCTCATAGGGGGTCCGTCTCTTCTGAGAGTTCAGGTTTCGCTGTCCAGAAACGAGCAGACCCCCCCCCCCCCCCTCCCCCTCCATCACACACACACAAATCCCCAACCAGGGCATACTTAAAGTGAATGGAGTGTGGATACACACATGGTGAGGACATAATGAGCCCTCCTAATGAAATTATCCATAAATGGTTTGCCTGTGTTCGAACAAGCCAAGTTAAAGAATTGTAAGTTTAGCTCCCGAGGAAGTCAGTGGATATATTGAGTTTAATGTTTTCTCTTTAAAGTGAGCCAGGCTTTTTATATGAAACTGTTTGGGATTATGAAGTCAAAAGTCCTTCCGATTTGCACACAAACTGGATACTAGCTTCATGTTTGTCTTTTTGTCCATGATTCAATAGAGATTTATTCCAAAAGTCTTCGAAATCTATCAAAATATAACTTGCTCCGCCTCTAAAACAAATACATTTTTTGGCTGATATCATGAATGCCATTTATTTTTAGCCCCTCCCATCCAATCGGCTGGATTGAGAATGTGATTTTGTGATTGCATTAAATTGTTTGGAAGTCATTTCAATTTGAGTTGCTTCATCGTTACTCAAAAAAATCGCTTTGTACCGTTTGCCAAAAGCCCATGCTTGGTTTTGCATTATGCCTTCGCATGTGGTCGCGGTTCATAAAACAGCAGAACCAGTTATGTTAAGTGCTAACTTGAAGACACACTCTTGCCTTTCTGCGGGAACTTTGCTCCAGGGCTTTTCCCCCGTCCTAAAACGTGCTGTGGTTGTGTTTCCCCTCCAAGGCAACATATGCCATTCACTGGGGTTCAGTACCTCTCTATTATCTTTCTACTTCAATCTATCATTTTAAATTGCTGTGGAGGACGCCCATTCAAACAAATTTGAAGTTGTTTAGTAATTCTGGTTGTGATTGGCTGAAAGTTATGAGCGACACCCCCCTCCACCACCACCACCTCTATCTCTAATTCAATTCTGAGACCAGATAGACATCTGTTTGGCGGATCTGGTTTCTTTAGATTAGGGGGTGTTTTCTTGACTCCCAAATTCAGCTGGACACACATTAAGGGCCTCTTGCATAATGGAAACTGTTGATGGCCGAAATGGCTTCTTTATCAGATGGACTGCCGAGCGAGGGAAGCTACAACACACGCTTCAGTGCGCCGCTCGCAATCTAATTAGCAACAAATGGAACGCACATGCTCAGCATAACATGTCCGTTATCAACAAAGCAAACAAGAAATGCTTCATGTCCACTAGTGAAAAAAAACAGCTGCCGGATCAGAGTCGAGTCTGGGTGTTGCACGAGAATGATGATGTCAGGGATGTTTTGTTTGTGATTGGAGAAAATGACCTGCTTTTCCTGCAAAAAAAAAGGATGACAGCGTTGTTGAATATGTGTCACACTGCTGTATTTAGTGTTATTAAAGCAGATGGACTTCACTGAGGTCATAGTGTGTCTCCGTGTGTGTGTGTACTGTGTTGTGTCAGAGGCCGCTCTCTGCAGATAACACATTCCTCTGACAGCACTATGAATCATTGATGCGCCCCAATCCGCTGACCAAACAAAAACTGGAAACATTTCCTCCCGATTGTTAGATTCCTGTCTTGAAACGGTGAAGGGATGTGTTGGATGGGGGAATTATTGAAACGTGGCAAAGGACATGGTGTAGCTTTGCTCTGGAAAGCTTTGCTGCTTAAAGCAATATTCTTTGTACTTAGTCAGAGAATGCACAACAGTGGCCAGTCGGTTTGGATTTGTGCGTGTGTGTGTGCACTTGTGAATAGTCAAGATGGCATTCAGAGAATGCTTGCTCAAGAATGGTCCCAAAGGAGGGCACTAAAAGGCCTGACTCAAGCCTGAAAGCACAGCTTTATAGTGACCAACCTTCAGCGCCGCCCTGCTGGGTCAGCCCGCAAAGCGCCACAAGTCCCGCAGAGAAAGCAAATACACTCTTGGCTTCCCAAACAAACCACACATCCTGTATCTGTGTTGCTCAGAGACTCGGACAAAGCTGATTAGTCATGGAGACACTAACAGTAGATGCATTTGATTTAGTTATGGGTTGTTTCATACAGAAGTTTTAGGTTTAAGAAACACACTCAATGCCTCCGATCCCATTCAGTTGCTCAGATGCCCTGCTGTTGATGGGAATTAATGCTGTGGCTGAGCAGAGAAAGGGTGAAACAGTAGATCTCACTGGTGTTTGAATATCAACACAGCTCTTCCACTCATGGCAGGGTCTCAATCCATTGTTTGTGTGCTCCAGTGCAGGGGCCCTGTGGGTCTCCTCTCCCCCACTGAGAGGTGCCGTAGCCAGGCTGGGAATGGTCGTAACTCTCCCTGCTTCTTCCAGATACCTAACGCTGGCCCTCTCCTTTCCTCCACAACAAATAAACACAGAGAGAGATGTATGGCATGAACATTCATCAGTGGTTGTCACGGAAGGGAAAACCAAAGAAGTATGGAATGCAACGGGCCTCCTTTCATCCTCAACGACGAGGGGTTTTAAAGTCAGGGAATGCTTTGACCTCTGGGCAGTGGAGGAGGCTTGGCCTGACAGAGATTGTTTTAAATACTTATGGCCCCTGTTAACAAACATAAGCACTGCGATCTATTCTCAGGGAGGGTCAGGGAAGCAATCTAAGGATCAAAAGCAGTACCGGGCCATTCGTGAGCTGTTGATAAGAGGCAGACAGTCGTGCCTGACTCCATCCAAGCTCCTAGAGCAGGTGTATACCACTCCTGTTTCATTTCACAAAGATGCCATTTTTTTGATGTGCTTTGTGTCGCAGAGCAGACAGAAAGCAGTGTTTTTTTTGCTACTGAGCTGAGCCGTTTGCTGTGTTGGGAGATTGTTTCTTGTCCCTAGACTGCCTGTAAATCACATTTGTTCTGGCTCTGCGCTGAATTCTGGGTACAGGGAAAGGAGGCAGCAGCTGTCTTAGTGAGCGAGAGCAAGGTGGGGTTACTAAAGCCAGTCCAGATGGAAAATGAGGCATAAACATAGGGAAACATACACAAAAGTGCCCACATTGGCTACGCATACTGTTGAGAACAGGAGATTTCTAAAAGTTGGGAGTTGTCTAAAAAATATGATGTGTGTAATTTCTCTCCTATCATTTCGCAGGTTGATTCCCCTGGAAAGTTTAAACTCTGTGACTCTGTGGTGCTTTCAAAACGTTTTTTGTTTGAGAATCCTGACCAGCCTAACGTAGAAACAGTTCAACCAATGGGGTTCGGCTATTTGTCTGTTCGACCAGTGAAAGCCAGGGGGAGTATTTTAGTAAAACGTTTATTAGGCCATCTCCACGAAAAAGGCCTTTATTGTTTGAAGATATAGTGTGCTAAGAGATACAACCAGACTTTTCTTGTGAACTTATCTCATCAAATTTGCACAGTAGCAAGTTATATGAGCTATGCTAGTAAACATTTTGTAGCTCTGAAACAAATATTGTTTGTTGTATTCATTATTTTCATGCATTTCTCACTCTAAGGTATGCATTTCATCACCTCATTTTCTCTTTGGCCCTCTAACCCTCTCACATGACACTGGGCAACTTGAGGTTGTAAAGCGTTCTGGCTAATGAGAAAAATTAAATTGTGTGTATCTTTCGGCATGTGTGTGTCAGGGCAAGGGGTTTCCACAGCTAAAGCGCTTCACCTTGGCCCGTGTGTTGGAAGGACAGGCTGATTGAAAAGCTCTCTCTCTCTGTGACATCTGCTGTCCTCCCTGCTGTTCTGTCACTGGCTTGATTCATGTCCTCCTCGTTCTCTCGCTCTCCGTCTCTCTCTTAGAAAGCATAGGCACTTCACCACTCAGCGTGAGCTTATCTATGAGGGGAGGAGAGAGTGATGAAGTAGGGAAGTGGGGAAGAAAAGGAAAATACTGTTAGAAAGTGAGTAGATGAAGAGGAGGAGGCAGAAGGCGGATAGGAGGAAAAAGGGAAAGATTTAAATACAAAAAATTACAGGATGTACAAGTTATTGTTGGATAAATGAGAGAGAAAGGAGTGAGGAGTGAGAAAAATCAATTAGGTATTAACAAAGAAGTAGCAAATCTCCTCCCTTGTCAGAGTAGAGCATAGAAGACATTAGAAATCTCAAAATTCCCCTTCTGACAATGATGAAGCTTCTAAAGAGAATTTGGCAAAGGCCTCTCCAGCTTTCTACAGAGAGCAGGTTTCCCAATATGGAAGTTTCTCTGCTGTGAGCCGTCACAGCTGGGAAAATCCTGTTGCTCATTTCCTTTTTCTTCTAGCTCAGATATTCTTAAGTGGATCTTTACAAGATGCATGATTAAAGAACAATTTGTTTATCTCACCACTGGATTATGATTTTAAAAATATGACTGGGTGAGATGATAAAAAAGCTAGTAAGGAAATCTGTTCTCATAGGAAAGCTGTTGTTGAAGATCCCTTGTCATTAAGTTAATATCAATAAGCTTTGAGGCCATCTATGTGCTAATGTAGACCTACAAATTTAAATGTAAAGGCTGTATCTTTTAGGACCAAAAAGATGATGACGTATCTTGCATAAATGGGCATATATAAATGTCTGTGCCATCTAGCAATAGCAATATGAAATACGTCAGCACAGGAAAAAGGGGTCATCTACTAAAAAAAGTAAAAGTTTGTCTAAAAATGTCTAAACTGCTGTAATGTAATTAGGCATTATGCCAGTAAAAATTAAGTGGAGCATAAATCTCTAAGTTTGTTTAGATGAAGCTCATTAGCAACAAGGCGAGAGAGAGAGAGAGAGAGAGAGAGAGAGAGAGAGAGAGAGAGAGAGATGAATGGGGGGAATTACCACTGCTTTGGAACCAAGAGTTAAGGTTCTCAGCAAGATTGCTTAAAGATCTGATTCAAGACAACCTGGTTTTTTAAACTCCCCAGGAGAACATCAGAAGGGCCTAAGCTTTAATTGATGTGGTCCTGTTTGAGAGCTAATGCACCATGTCTGCACATGCTGGCCTTGTTTAGTTTGCCGCCAGAGCCGCAAATGGCCCTTTATTTTTGATTGATGGGGCTCCTGCCCAGCTATGGTTCAGCCCACACCGCTCTGAGCTTAAGGGACCAGTTGGATGGGAATTTGAGTTCGATAAGGTTCAGCTCCACTTTTGCCCCACGCTAAGATGGCAAATTGAGTTTTTCAGGTTGTATATTTGATTTTTTTTTCTTGTAAATTTTGGCTGTGAGATCTCATTCTCATTCGTTCCCTCTAGTTTGATCGTAGCCGAGGGCTGTCCATCTTTGTTTTCTCTGTGACAGTGTTGGTAGTAAGTTTGATGGCTGGAAAGAGACAGTGATGAATGGGGCAAAGGCTCTCTGATTGAGTTGAGGCAGTTCACACTCCGCTCGTCCGCCCCTTTTGTTTGCTTTTCTCTTGGTCTTTTTCTTTCAGAGGATTGGTGTTCGTTTTAGGGGGTTTGATTGTGTGCGAATGTGGTATTTTTCTCACGCTGTTATTTGCCATTAAATAGCATGTCTCATCTCAAAAGCTGTAAATTGACCTGTGAGTAAATCAACCCCTTAGTGGGATGTTCGTGGTCTTGTAATGTTTCAGACTCAATGCCAGCTTAAGTCTGTCAGTCCCTCCTTTCCTATCCTCTCCTCCATTTTCCAGCAGGTCTGCTGGTCATAGCATGCATACTGAGCTAATTATCTTTCACGAGGTCTCCAAGTTGGCAGCGACAGTGTGGGTTTGTGAATGGATAGGTCATTTTGCCCTCCAAACTTTGGCATCATCTTTGGCATCAACCCTTTGATCAAACTGCTGCACGGCAAGACACCGCACATATGCATGCACACACTTTTACATGAGCACATTGCCCGGGCCACAACAGAATGCACCAGAATTGCAATAGAAAGAAAATAACACACCACCTGGTTGTCTCAGTGTGTGCCCTCTAGAGTGTGTAATTCCAGGAACTTGATTTCCTTTTTGAAGATAACAGATACCCTGTTGGGAAAGGAAAGTGATACATTGAGAATATACGCGATAATGAATAAGGACACACAAAGAATAAGGAAATTGGTCAAATACCAAGATGTTGAAATGAATGTCAGAGAATTGACAAAGTAAATATTTCTCTTTTGTTCTCCTTCCGCTTATGTAATCAAAATCAGCATCGGAAGGGTGTGTGTGTCCTAATTCAACACTGCTGACCATGACACTGTTCCCATGAGATATGATGCTGACTTAGTCAAAGGTGGCAATTTCTATCCATTCCCTGCCTTCCATTGGCCGCCTTCATTGTATAAGCCTGAATGAGGAGGAAAGCGAGGAGTGAAGGGAAGGATAGGCTGCAAGACACACAAGGAAAGCAAGTTAATTCAATTACTCTGTGCAGTTATAACCACAGTTTTCCTCTAAAAGAAAGAATGAGCTGCACATGAGACATTATGGGGAAACTCCAAGTGACCCAGGACATAGCCCAGAGGGACCTCATGATCTCATCCATGCACATTCTCTCTAAATCTTTCTCTTTCTGTCTACTTCTCTCTCTTTCTCTCATGGACGCCACCCACTGGTTTACCTCTAGTTGACCTCCCTAAGCAGTCTGTTCATTACCAACTAGAGAGCACTTATTAGACTGCTGTATGTAGATCGGCCAGATAGTTAAGTAATGGTCTTGTTTCCTTTATGTAAGCTCCTCGTCTCATACTCTACATTAACGGTCATCATTTGGGCAGTAGGTCATATCTTTATCATCAGCTTATTCTGGCAATGCTAAATTGAATTTGTGGGTTGTTTTATTTAATAATGTATTTAGATACACATCTATTATAACTCTCTTTTCCTTGTATTGCTGTCGGAGTAGTGCCATGTCAGACATTCCAACCTGTGGGATCTTTTCATATATCTCCAAATAAGTAGTATTAGTAATTTTAATAAGCGTAGCAAAAGGCATTACCTTTAAGCTGACCCAGTTTATCTCTGTACATAGTAGGAATGAATTTAGACCTCATTAGAGGAAAGGCTCACATGTCACCTTCTACAACTGCAGAATCAGTTACAGCCCAGGGGTGGGAGACATTGGGGTTACTGGCTGGTATGGGGATTGCATGGTATTTTTAATGGAAGACCGTGCACATCTGCCCTCTGACCCCAGCCAGCCACCTCCTTCCCTCATACTCAATCCACGTCCTTTTCTATTGCTTGACTTTTCATCTTCTTAACCATGGACCCTTCTCCAGAGGGCAGTGGCCACTCTGGCTCAGTAATAATACCCCCTATCAGATGTCAAGGTGGGACAAATGGTGGCTATTCTCTTAGTAATGGCCAGTGAAATGGGCTCCTGACAGAGACCGAATGAAGACCTGCGTCCCTTGTACACCATATAGTGCAATTTCTTTTTCCATTGTCCTATTCATTGGCTAGAATGGATTTTTGTACTCTCTTCCTCTCCTATGTACAACAACATGCATATATATATATATATATATATATATATATATATATATATATATATATATATATATATATATATAAAATGTATTATTAGCTGAATCCTTAGAAACATCTAATATAATTTAGCACTCTAATGGTTTATCTCTTCATATTGGAAATCAACATGAACTCAAGTGGTTAACAAACACATAACCACTGTTTCAGTGTTCATGCTGTATAGTTATACATTTTTGTGAAAAATCCACTGTTGAATTCCAATCTGTAGTAATAACATTTAACTCTTGCCCAGGTCAAATCTTATTTTTTCCTAAATTGCAGCAAGTTTGCAGCAGCTTCCTTCATGCCATTTCTACACTGAGGCTAAATCTCTGAGGTAAATTTAAGCCAATTTAGTGCAGTTCCTCATCATATCCTGTCAGTGGATGATACACAGATATCCATCCCTGCTGTCTGATGACAGAACTTCCTCAAGCTCCTTCAGCTGTGTTTATATTGGATCATTTGGGAATTGTACATTAGCGAAGAAGTGTGGCACTCTGATGTAGCCTAACCGAGCTCTATGCCGCGGCTCGCTTAGTGTACGCTTTTCACTTAATCAGTAAATGCATATTAGCCATTTTGCCCCCTGGGCAGAACTCTAATTAATTGCTCTTGCTCCTTCCTCCAACGAGAATAGGATGTTAGATTCTAAACAGGGGCATTTTGTGGTCTAAAATGGCTTCTGTGTTTCTTTGAATTCTAAACTATAATGCTTTCTGTTTTCCAGCAAAATTGCTTTAATAGATAATGACAGATGATGTATTGAAGAGAAACAGAATCGTTTGCTGACGTGCACCATTGTAGAGGAGAATTAATAATGTAGTGGTAGCACAGTGCCCTCTTTGTCTTATGGCCCTCTCTGCTTTTCCCTGACAAAAATTGAAGTTCAACAAGTTGGATGTGGTTAAGAGGAAGGACAAGGAGTTGTCTCAGAGGAGTAAACCAAAAAATGGATAGCTTGCAATCAGTATCTTTTGTATGTTTTCTCAGCTTTTACTGCTGCCTTTTTCATCGGGTTATTGCCTATTACAGACTATAAACTGTTAGTAGAGCAGTACGCAATAATTCCCTCAAAATACTGGAATTCATTAATGTGATTGTTGGGAATCTGTGTCTCTCTGAACAGCCTAATTAGCAGTGCTAATGAAAGCGGACACGCTAAATCCATCAATGTTAATCATAATTGCCATTTATGAAAGCGTGCGGCGAGGTCTCCTGCACCGCGCCCATTCTAAATAAATTAGCATCTAAAAATATGTCTCAAAGATTAAGCATGACGCTCAAGACCTCTCTGCGATTGTGGCTACTGGGGCTGGTTTGATGTCATTTACTCTCACAGAATTGAAAAGTATTGAACCGCTTGACATGTCCACACCCTTCGCCAGCCCTGCACCACATGTGCTCAGTGCCACCCATTTCTAAATGGTGCTGCTTTAATCATTTGTGTTTAGGAAGAAGGTTAAACCACTGGATGGTTGTTTGGATAGACACATCAGTCACTGGGGAATATGAAACATGATTTACACCCATTTTTAAATTATGCTCTGTTAATTCTGATGTTGGCTTGAATTTGAGAAAGTCTATTTTAGGGCAACAGCACACATGCAGTGTGTAAAGGTACTTTCACACCCAAACTTAATTGAATAAACAATATTTAATTATCTTCAGACAAAAACAATGCCCTTTTCGACAGAAGGTTGCGCATAGCCAGCCAGTCTCAACCAGTCATTTCAAAAGATATAGTAAAAAAAATTACAAAATAAATAAAAGCGTCCCTAAGCCAACAAAATAGTTACTCAGTAATCATAAAACACAGGTCTAACTTCATAGCCATAGCCTCAAGTCATGGCCCCTCCCTTTACACTCTTCAACAGTCGCATGTAAGCTAATAACTCCATCAGGGAGTGTTTTCATTCTCTGTACTACTGTAACGGACTCTGGTCCTAACCCCAACTCATTTTTTGTCTGTTTTACTAACATTTTGAGTGACAGCGGAGAGGTTATTATCGTTCCAAATGCAGCTTGCGGCTGCAGGAGCCCATTACAGTAGGCTTGGTTAACGCTTGTCACATACTATGGAGAATGGTAGACCGTTTTGGCGAGTGAGCTGCTACCGTGTCCCCTAAAGGCTTGAGCTGTTAAAACAGAAAAAAAGTCTAGCTTGCTTCGTGGAAATGTTAACCTTGTTTGGCATGGGCGAAGTAAGTGAAAGTATATTGGTGTTTTTGTTTTTTTTGGGGGGGGGGTTTGCACATGATGTTTGGGTCAGAGTCCCTCAGCAGTTTATAGCTCTACATGTTTACACTTTCTTTAGGACAATGATGACTTGTACGTTTCCTCAGCCTTCTCTAACTCAAAGGAAAATATGAGAAAAGAGTGATTGTTTCGAAAAGGGCAAGTCGAACCTAATCTTTCCCTCCGGGTGATGGATAAAATGTTTTGCCCTATTGTAGATCACGCTGGTCATATTTTGTGTCTGTGAATGCTTATGGGGGGTGTAGGTAACAGCCCCAAGTCTGGGAGTCTATGGAAAATTGTTAGCTTGTGGTTAATTTTCTTAACCCTAGGCGTGCAAATAAGTGCTACTTTTCCCATCCGATCAGTTCTGTATGGCATAGCCATTACTATCCCTGCAGACAGGATTGTCTGCTAACATTGCAAGACAGCGAAGTGAAGGTCTCTGAGAATTAGGTTCATCCTTTTTGTTTTAATTTCCCCTTTGGATTGGCAGGCTATTTTCACCACTATTATGGTTTCGTTATGTGTGTGTGTGTGTGTGTGTGTGTGTGTGTGTGTGTGTGTGTGTGTGTGTGTGTGTGTGTGTGTGTGTGTGTGTGTGTGTGTGTGTGTGTGTGTGTGTGTGTGTGTGTGTGTGTGTGTGTGTGTGTGTGTGTGTGTGAAGGGGCCTTAGAGACTGGATCACAATCCCTAACAACAGTCCAGTGGTGTAGGCCAAAAGATCTAGAACAATCAAAGAGGGAAAAGGCAGAGCAGCGCGACAGAAAGAAGGGGAATGTATTAAAAAACAATCTGTCCGCTTTCTCTTGCGGGGTCATAAAATGAAGCAGGCGGAGACCGGGTGGAGCAAGGGGATGGTTTAAGACCTGGGGCAGGTGAAGAGGTGTCTGGTCTGAGAAATTGGGACCTGTACTTGATGAGAATGCTTTACACCTCTCTTCTTAGCTTCAGGGGCAAAACCTCATTTTAAAATCAGTCCCTGCTGTTTGTTCTTGCTCTGTTAACGGCAAACTCCATCTTGCAGTTTCAGACTCCCGCAAGTTCCCGAAGAAATAGATTAGCAAATACAGTTCTACACGCACCACTCTAGGAAAAAGTCTTTCTCCGAATGTAAAATGGCCTTTGCAGTCAATCCCATAATGTCCTGCAGATGATTAGCAGGGCCAAGTTGACACTCCGGATCCACTAAGCTTGCGGAATCGGATGAAATTGTGCGCAGCCTGTGCTGAGTAGTCTTTAAAAACAGAAATGAAAATGTGGCTAGAATGTTTAAAGATATTTCTTTTTTTCATAAGCTGCACTGGCCTTGAGGCGACTACTGCGGTTCCATCTGCATCTTATTCTAATACCTCCCACTCCAGCTTTACAAGGTCCATCTGTGTTAGGGAACAAGTGCCGCGCCTGACGAGAGAATGCAATAAACAAGGTTTCTGAAGGTGCTAAGACTTTACATGCAGGCCGGCAGGAGAAGCCTGCTGTTTTTCAAAGCCATAGCGAAAAGGATGTCTTGAGGAGAGATTGTAGTACAGTATAATGTTACCTCTGCTGTGACTACAGTTGTGCAACGGTGACCGTGATTCTGTGACAGACTTGCTGAAATCCGATAACACACCTTGGATTCTCAAGGCACCACTGAGGAGGAAACGACTTCTTAAACCCTCAAATATTTTGCAGGATAACGCCTGCATCAATTTTTCAAAGGTCTGGTCACGCTTGAGTTTACCTGGGTGGGATTTAAAGTAGAGAGAAAATCTGTGCGTGCATGTGTGTGTGTCTCAAGGTAGAGGTATCATTCAGCTAGCCATAAGAGCAGGGAGAAATTACAGACTGAAAGAGGAAGGAGAGAGCATAACAGACAGATCTGAACAAGACTGATGCTCACCATCTTGAGCTGAGACGCTACTGTCAAAGATCTTCACACATTACTGCACCAAAGCGTATTCTCAAGCTGTTTTCAGACCAATCTATGATTCACTACAAAGTGTACTCTCTTTTTACTCTCTTGGTTGGGATTTTACAGCAACTTAGTGTGCAGAGTTACATGTTCTTGCAATCGTGATGCAATTTAGTCAAGTAGGACATGCTCCTGAATCAATATAAGTGTTGGAGCTGGAACAGCCTAGAAATAATCTATCTCTAAAATCAGAGAGGAAGTGTTTGGTTAATAAAATTGTTGAAGCCCCAAATTTTAGTCCTAACCCAACCCATCTGAAATGTCTGAAATGTCCTTTCAGTACTCTTTTAAATCCACACATTGATAACATATTTCCATGTAGACTGTTGGGTAGTGCGGATTTGTGCAGTCATATGGTGGCTGTTAAGATAATGGAATGTACCCAGTTTTAACGTTATTTTTAGTTTTACCACAGATTAGCTTATAACGCTAGTGTATGGGGCATCGAATAAGTAAAAATAAAAATCGCTAGTTAATACAACTAACAAGGCTCAAAATAGCCCCTCACTAACACAGTAGCATAATGAGGGTCTCTACCTGCAAACCGAAGCATTGAGAACTTTGTAAGTGTACAGACAGTTTAATAAGAAGATACTTTATGAAGACAGTACAGTTCGTGTATATAGGAATGCTGTGCTACGTGCTGGTCGATAGTCACAGTTCGGCTCACGTAGCATGGCGTTCGTGGTTCGACTGGTTGAGACTGTTTTCCAAAGATGGCTCCTGCTTGTATACGTGAAGTGAACTGTCTTTATAAAGTATCTTCTTATTAAACTGTCTGTACACTTACGAAGTTCTCAATGCTTCGGTTTGCAGGTAGAGACCCTCATTATGCTACTGTGTTAGTGTGGGGCTATTTTGAGCCTTGTTAGTGGTATTAACTAGCGATTTTTATTTTTACTTATTCTATGCCCCATACACTAGCGTTATAAGCTAATCTGTGGTTAAACTAAAAATGACGTTAAAACTGGGTACATTCGATAATCATGAAAACGCATCCCAGAGAACGGTCGACTCGGTACCATGTGTTATTTACCCCTAGGTTCATTTTTGGCCGGAATTGTCCTTTATGAGAGTGAAATGAAACATTTGTAAAATTTGACACCTTACATTCTCATGCTCGTCGCAAGTTCACAAGAGCACAGGTACAATGAAATGCATAATTTGAGACAGGGGTGAAAAATCAAGCTCATAACCTAGACCTAATTCTCAGATCAGATCTGTTAGAATTTTTGTTCTGTTACCAAGAACGAAAGCAGTAGAAAGTCGTCCAATCCACCAGGCAGATTCTTGGGTTAGAGTTAGGGTTAGAGCCCTGGTCAAGATTCTTACCAAACAATGTTTGCCTTCTGATTTTAGTGATCGGGTAGGTCTATGTTTGTTTGGGGACAAATGTCGATCCAGGAACATGTATAGACTTGAATACAGGGGTTTACATCCACACTAAAATAATGATGTTGACGGTCAACATAACCATCACTCTAAGCTTTCCTTCTTTTCGTCTTCTCTTATCATTTACTCAGAGCTCTGAATCATTTGACCTAACTTAGTAAGTAAGGCTCACCAGAATGCTATTCAATGAGAGAAAACAAAATAAGTCTTTGGGAGAGTTAATGACTGCTTTTTATGGCCACTGTGCCATAAATTCAGTGAGTAAAAGCGTAAGTGCATTGGCTGGATTCCTGAGTAAATGTACCATGATGGGTTGAAGGTAGACTGAGTTCTCCTGCTCAGACTGATAAAGGAGAAGAGGTGAACAGAGCTTGTTTGTGTGGGTGCAGAAGCGCTGTTTCCACAGCTGGCCTTAAGAGGAAAAGGGCAGGGACTAAAAAACAGAGAACAGCGTGTAAAAAAATGGCACCAAGCACAAAACAGTAGACCCGAGCCAAACAGAGTGAGGTCATAGCTCTGCAAACGTCATGTGAGCAGCAAAGACTTGGGGAAAGCTTTCTGAAAAGAGCAGCAGGTTTGTTTGCACATGTGTTTGTTTTTATTGTGTCTATATTTGGGTCATTGAAAAAAATTTTGCTGTTGCTTTTTTTACATACCTACACAAACACTCATGAGGGTCCATATGGGTCCTCTCTGTATTGTCCTATTTTTTTTTAATAAATTGCATTTTTATATGAGTATTTATACATATTTATATTATATATGTATGTTACGTCATTCCCTATTTGCATGAACATATAGTTTCTTGTGTTCAGGGGATGACATTAACAAACTAATTTACAACTAATATAGATTTTTCCCTACATATCAATACTGAAATATCAGAATAGATAAACAATACCAGCTGTTCTTTCTCTCTCACATCTCTCCGACAGCGAGTTACACACAAACCCGCCTCTCCTCACTCACTCGATTAATTTGCTCCGGATGAATATTGTTGTTGCTACAGGGCTTGAATTTCGCCGTGGGATTGCGTTATTGTGCATAATTTCACTCATTCCTGCAGATTTAGTGCTCACGGCCAAAGTACACGCACATAAAGCCATCTCTCAGAATTAAATTGAGTTCTTTTTCACTGCTTATTGCGCTTGAACAGTCAAATACACACAAAATAATGTCAAAATGCCAGTCTTGATGAATATTCAGTCAATTAACAAAGTCAGTTATGTTTTAAGTGAATGTAAACAGTTGAGAAAGAAAACGCACGTGTAACAGTATAATGGATCCGTGCATCAGGTCTTAAAGTGACAGCAGCCTAATATCCCTGCTGGCAAATTATGAGATAGTATTAAAAATATCTATATGGCAGTTTTTCCCCGTTGTATCGATGTCAAAATTGTGGCCAGTGAAAATGCTGAGTAGCCAGTAACTTTGGCGGGTGAGCAAAAAGGTTAATGTCAACCCCTGGTTGTGTGGTATTTTCACAGAGACTTATCTTACCTGCCAGTTTAAATGTGTTTTCATTGTATATGTAGCATTAGATCCGTGGCACTCTCTTCTGCTGTGACTGATGGAGTGCTAGGCCTCTTCCATCAGGCCAGCCAAGCGGAGAGACACGGGTGAAGTCATCTCTACATTACCGCCCCCTCAGGGGACCCAATTTCAGAGAGCGGCACGCTTCTCATATTCCGTCCCTTCCTCTCGCTCACATACGGTATCGTCACCCCCAACGGTGTGAAACAAACCAACCTTTATATCACTGAATACACAGTATGAGACGTGCCCCAATTTTAACGCCTCCCATAACCCCCCTGGACACACTGACACACAGACACACATTCTGTCTGCGATACCTTCGTTAAAATTTCACACATTTCCTCCTGTAATGTGTGGCAGGTGGAATAAACCATTTTTTTTTAGCAGGGAGATCTTATGTTCCATATCTAGGCTATTATGCACATGCATAATATATATATTTTAATACTCCTCTCAAAAAAGAGATTATGCACGGGCGAGATTTTAGTTCTGCATCCCAAATATGCTTTGAGAAATCAAACTGCAATTCTTTGATTAGAAATAGACTGTTCTACTCCCCATGATGCTTTGCTCTCGTTTCCTCCCGCCTATCCCGCGGTTACGGGTGTCAGGGGTGATTAAACGCCATGGAAACAAGACCCTGCTGTCAATCATATTCCACGCTGAGCACACCCCCTTTTGCAATTCACTATTATTGTATCAGTATGTGGAGTGTATTGTACAAACAGACTTAAAACAAGGGAGAATTCACATCAGCTTTAGTTTTTCATCCCATCTCGCTTGCTCGCTAGCTGAGGCAGGACCACCCACCCTCTCTCGTCTTGTATTACAGACACAATATTAGCGTGTGTGTGTGTGTGTGTGCACGTGGGTTTTTGTGTGTGCACGTGCTGCCATTTGTGTCTTCCAAACGGCCGCCGACTCAATTATGTGGCGGCACAAACCAATAGCTTTAGGGTTGAAATTCTATTTTGAGGACAAGTGGAGTGTGTGTGTGTGTGTGTGTGTGTGTGTGTGTGTGTGTGTGTGTGTGTGTGTGTGTGTGTGTGTGTGTGTGTGTGTGTGTTTGTGTGTGTAGGCAACACCTGTCCCTCTCATATAAATTGTCAAACCGACATTCAGAGTCAACGAAGAGTATTACTATCTTCTGTTATTCATATGAAGCAGTTTTCACACACTCTCTCTCTCTCACACTAGCGCACACACACACACACACACACTCTCTCTCTCTCTCTCTCTCTCTCTCTCTCTCTCTCTCTCTCTCTCTCACACACACACACACATACACACGCGCACACACACACACACACACACACACACACACACACACACACACACACACACACACACACACACACACACACACACACACACATTGGGTTTTCATGCTTTGTGGGGACATCCCATAGACATGATTGTTCTACTTTATTTACAACTTTAGCACATGCAGATGTTCACAACCTAGTCATTGTTTGTAAAGCTTTTTTTTAAAAAAATGTAATCTTCATAATATTATAAATGCAAGTGAAAATATCCATAATCGGTTCATTGAAAGAAATGTCAGAATGAACTGACACGCTAAAATATGAATATATATATTTTTTTTTTAAAGGTGTCAGTTGTTAACAGTTTAGATGACCAAATCTTTGTTTGTCTCTCTCTGTGCAGATATGACTATGTGGAAGTGAGGGATGGGGTGGATGAGAGCGGGCAGCTGGTCGGGAAGTATTGTGGGAAGATCGCTCCCTCTCCCTTGATCTCCTCTGGGAACCAGCTCTTCATCAAGTTTGTGTCTGACTACGAGACTCACGGCGCTGGCTTCTCCATCCGCTACGAGATCTTCAAAACGGGTGAGAACTCATCAGCTTCAACCGTTATTCAGATTCATCATATTACTTAAACATATATAACTGTTTAAGAAAGATACATAAAGGTAGGAGTTTACAGGAGGAGAACAACCATATAAGGACAGACATAAGCGAAGGAGACCACTTTCTGTTTTCTCTTTGTCAGTCCCAGTGGGAGATTTGCCTGAGGAGAAACGATCAGTTGATAGCGCAAACTTGTAGACCTTGAGGGTCTCTCGTTCTGCCATTGTCTGGCCCACAGAGACACACACACACACACACACACACACACACACACACACACACACACATAATGAGGGACTGTTGGGTTTATCTCGAGATGTCATGGCAATAAGCAGAAATTTCCTGTTGTTCAGATCTGTTTCCTGTGTTCGAGGGAGGGCTAGAGACTCAGAGAAAGCGAGAGAATGTGTGTATGTTTAACCTCGGGACAGGTGCCGTACACATCATGGCCAAATATTGACCCTGGGTTACCCCGAGTGTGACCACAGCATGAGATGGATGGAGGTCATTTTCATCTTTATTGTCCTTTAGTGTGTAGTCATTCCCACAGAAAAGATCTATCTCAATTGTTATTCAAGGATAGCAAATGGAGAATTATTTAGAAATGTCAATAATATCATGGTGATCATTTTCCAAGATAGAAAAATCTGTTATGTTTTTCTTTTATTTCGGCTTACCAATGCTGCATTTATTTGATCAAACACACAGTAAAACAGTCATTTTGTTATATGTTCTTACAATTTAAATTAACCATTTTCAATTATAATATGTTTATAATTTAATTTTTTTCCTGTGATCAAAGCTGAATTTTCAGCATCATTACTCCAGTCTTCAGTGTCACATGATCCTTCAGAAATCACTATAATATGATGATTTGATAAAATGTTTCTTATTATTATCATCAGTGCTGTAAATCAATGTTGAAAACAGTTGTGCCACTTCCTATTTGTGTGGAAACCCTAGTACATTTTTTTTAGGATTTTATGATGAATAGAACGATCAAAAGAACAGCATATATATATATATATATATATATATATATATATATGATTCATTGTATTTATTTATTTATTTATTTATTTATTTACGTGTTTGAATATATTAAAGAACATTCCTTTAATGAATTTCAGGAGAAACATTTGAGACAATGTTGATATACTTCATAAAACTGATATTCTCCTGAGCTATAGAAGACCAACCTCGGAGAAAAACCTTTTCCTCTGGCTTACCCCAACACACACACACACACACACACACACACACACACACACACACACACACACACACACACACACACACACACACACACACACACACACACACACACACACACACACACACCCACACACACACACACACACACACACACACACACACACAAACACACACAGCACCCCCACACACTTTGGCTCATCAATAACATCAATACGTCTCCCACAGTATTCCATTATCTCAGTGCTGGTTTTCTTAAACTCATCTTCTTGATGTGTCTGATTGGAAATAAGGTTCCTCTGGAGAGAGCAAAGATGTCTGAAACATATCGACTATGTGCAGTCAAGGGTCCAACTGGACGCTCTCGGCCCGCGCTGGGTGTGTTCCTGCAGAAAACCCTCAGTTTATCAGCATGGGTGGGCCACGAGAGCCTGTGTGAGCAACAAATACTGTAATGTTTGCAGTCCAGGACATGGGAATTTGTTGTGTCTATGCAAACTCTGCAAAGCACACAGCAACCTTATCAAGTAAAGACTGAGATGGTCTGTGAGCAAGCAAAGGAAAGAATGTGAAAAGCAATAGCGAGAGCGATGAACAGTGAATAAAGAAAGGGAAAGTGATTTAAAAGCCTTGTCAACAACATCTGATCTGTGTGTGTGTGTGACATACAAGTAAACGCAATGATTACACTCAGGTGTTGAAACAGGTGTGCAGGTATTGAAATGAGAGATGATTATAAGAATGCAACCATTTAAAATGAGATAATACTCATTTCAAGCTGCTGCATTTGGATGTGGATTAGAGCAGGTTTCACACACACAACACACACACACACACACACACAGTGTGTGGGCTGCATTATTTGAACCAGCAGTACAACAGAATATCTAATTAAAGGTACGCAGTGTATTTTGTGTGTTTTATAGAGCTCTCAGATAGCTAAACTGATTTCTGAACAGGCATCTTCAACTGCAGCTGCTTCTATATGTTTTTAAATCAATTAGATGAGAGAATATATGTTAGAGGGATTTTACTCCACCCTGTCCGTAAGGAAACCACTTAACCACGGTTAAAGGACTTTAACACATATTTCAAGTGGCTTGTTGCTTTTATAAAATGTCAGGAACAGCAGTATGATAAAAGATGTTAGTATTGACTAAATAAACATTTTTGGCAAGCAATATAGATCATTAGTGTAGGGATGGATGGATGGATGGATGGATGGAAGGATGTGGATAGATGGATGGAAGTGGATTGAAGTGGATGGATAGATGATTGATGGATGGATGGATAGATGGATGGATGGATGTGGATGGATGGATGGATGGATGGATGGATGGAGGGAAGTGGATGGATGTGGATGGATGGATGGAGGGAAGTGGATAGATGGATGGATGTGGATTGAAGTGGATGGATGGATGGAAGGATGTGGATAGATGGATGGAAGTGGATTGAAGTGGATGGATAGATGATTGATGGATGGATGGATAGATGTGGATGGATAGCTGATTGATGGATGGATGGATAGATGTGGATAGATGGATGGAAGTGGATTGAAGTGGATGGATAGATGATTGATGGACGGATGGATGGAACTGGATCGATGGATGGATGGATGGATGGAGGGAAGTGGATGGATGGATGGATGGAAGTGGATGGATGGATGGATGGATGGATGTGGATGGATGTGGATAGATGGATGGAAGTGGATTGAAGTGGATGGATAGATGATTGATGGATGGAAGTGGATGGATGGATGGATGGAAGGATGTGGATGGATGGATGGATGGAAGTGCATGGAAGTGGATGGATAGATGATTGATGGATGGATGGAAGTGGATGGATGGATGGATGGATGGATAGATGATTGATGGATGGATGGATGGATGGAAGTGGATGGATGGATGGATGGATGGAGGGAAGTGGATGGATGGATGGATGGGTGGATGTGGATGGAAGTGGATGGATGGATGGAAGTGCATGGAAGTGGATGGATAGATGATTGATGGATGGATGGAAGTGGATGGATGGATGGATGGATGGATGTGGATGGATGGATGGAAGTGGATGGATGGACGGATGGATGGAAGGATGTGGATAGATGGATGGAAGTGGATTGAAGTGGATGGATAGATGATTGATGGATGGATGGATGGAAGTGGATGGATGGATGGATGGAGGGAAGTGGATGGATGGATGGAAGTGGATTGAAGTGGATGGATAGATGATTGATGGATGGATGGATGGAAGTGGATGGATGGATGGATGGATGGATGTGGATGGATGTGGATAGATGGATGGAAGTGGATTGAAGTGGATGGATAGATGATTGATGGATGGATGGATGGAGGGAAGTGGATGGATGATAGAGCTAATGCGAGCACTACAAGAGAAGGAGAGAATAAACAGAGAACACACAAGGAGGGAAGAATCTATTCAGGAAAAAAGTGTGAAAGTGACAAAGAAAGTGAGGCAGAGAAGATGAGGTGAAGAGAGGGCGAGAAAGGCTGGGAGCTACACACACACACACACACACACACACACACACACACACACACACACACAGGAAAGATAAGAGATGAGAATCTCTCCACCGCTGCTATCTATGAATGCAATCAGGCCTGACCCAAGCACTAACCCACACTGGACAGCATCTAGCGAAGAGCTGTCCTCGAGGGCTTTCAGAGCGCTGCGCTTTCACTGGCACATGTTCTTTCTCTCAGAGTTCCCTCACAACATCCTTAAAAAGGGGCTTTTAGATGATTTTTTAGAAACTTGCGTTTCCCATCCCATCCGTAAAAAAGAGGAGTCTGTAGTTATCATGTCACCCTGTCTTGTCGTGGCTCTCCCTAAAATGACCTTTTTTAGGCTGGAAAGGGATTTTTAGTAAACAGCTCTGCAATTTTCAGAGCCACATAATGTGTGAAGAGTGATCCGCAAGTTGAGCGGAAGGCGTGGGTGTGGGATAGAAGGATGGATAAGTAAATTACACTCGTAAGATGGGACTATGGAATAGGGCTGGACCGATTAATCGCAATTTACATGAAATTGCACTTAAACCGACTTGGCTTATCGCGATTATGAAATCGCCAATGCTGTAATTATTTTTTATGTGCAGCTTGTCAGTAAAGCACGGCTCAGTAAACGCTGCTCCATCTGAAAGCACTGAGTTTGAGTCGCTTATAACGTGCATTTGAAAAAGCAAACATCTTTCCAAACATGAGAAGCATTTATTAGCCTCTTGTCTAACAAAAGACATTTAATAACATGCTTTTACTCCAAACTCACTTTATAACGACAGTTGAGCTCCTCCTTCTGTGAGATGATGTGCTTCTTACACAGAATAAGGCAGTTGTGTGTTTATAAGTCATATTTAATCAAACAAAACGTTTCAATCTTCTGTTTATTCAGATACAGCGATAGGGATTTCCTGGAATGATGTGCGTTATTGTATTTCTGCGGCGGGGTGTTTTTGTCGTGTCTGCGTTAGAGCGCCCTCTGGTGTTCGTGTGTGTGTGTGTGTGTGTGTGTGTGTGTGTGTGTGTGTGTGTGTGTGTGTGTGTGTGTGTGTGTGTGTGTGTGTGACGCCCACTGGTGAAGATGGAGCAGCGTTTACTAGCGATCACCCGCCCTGCTGTGACAAGCTGCACATAAAATAATCGCAGCCTTTGCCAAATTGCGTACGGTTTCATTGCGAATAATCATGCAGACCTACTATGGAAGTCTGATTCCATGGTGGGAAAAAATGAGATGGACCACTAATAGAAAAGGGAATGGGAGAAGCCGTAACGTTCAAAATGGTGGATGTAGGAATGGCAATGGTAACACTATAATTTGATTGTCCACTTTGAACATTCTACTCATAATAAGTAACTTTTTAACTAAATGTCAACTAGCAGTCATTAGAGTATTAGCAAACTGTATGTTAAATATCTGCTAACACTTTATTCTGATGCTCCTCAACAGACATTATACTGACTATAAGTGACTTTACAAGTACATATCATCTTAATCTAACCCGAACCCTAACCTAATAGTCTAATACTCTAATGAGAGTTAGTTGACATGTAGTTGCAATGTTACCTATGGTTAGTTAAAATGTATGATTCTGTTGCAGGTTTTTTTCATCATTGGAAAAAGGAAAACAGATTTGTATCTTTCCCTATTCACGTAAATAGGAACTCTTCTTGTGTACCCAACGCTTCATTGGGAAAAACGTGCTTGTGGTGACATTTCTGTAAAATTATATATAGTGCATGTTTTGCAGTCCTTTCAAAGTGAAATATGACACTAAACGTATTATACAAAACATATTAACATGAATATGACAACATTTTATTACGTTGGTTATAGTATGATTGTATTTTCCTTTTCATTAGTATGAAATGGTTAATGCTAAAAGATTTCTCTAAATGTGTCAGGGAAAAACACTGTGCTCATTTCAGTCTTTTAGCTCTTTTATCGCGTCTCGTGGAGCACAGGACTCTTACACAAACCCTTCACATCACAAGAGCAATGCTGTATCAGGTGAGTGACAGAGCAAGCTTGATATATCAGTAAAACTAAACATATGGAGCTGGTTATGTGATGCAAACCTCAAAATGTATTAGTTTACAAATCATGCACTATATGGTAAAAGTGTAACATAGTATTGTCCAAGAAACAATGTTTATTAATAGATAATCTTTCCCTGTAATCCTGATTTGTCTGAAAAGGATTCAAAGTTGTTAGTGTGTTAGTGTTCATTTCAGCTGAAAACTGCAATGAATTGTACGTTTTACAAATTGTTGTGTAACTTAAATAGCTGGTCATTAGCAGGATGGCCACTTCCTTGAAGTAAAGCGAAAGTCTGCGTTAGCATCACTAACTCACATCTAGCTACAGTAGGCCATTCATCATGGAGATGTTATCTGAACGTCTTTACGATGGCACCTGTGTCAACACAGCAGGACAAGGATTGTGTGAGGAGGGCAGCTTGTTCATTGTGTCTAGTTTAGTTGTCTTTTACAAGTTTAGCTGCTTTTTAACTGGCCAGTGGCAGGGGTCACATCTGGCACAGCAAGCATGTCTTTCTACGAGCCCGTCTTCTAAATAAACCCCCCTACATTAACACTCAGAGCTAATGAAATCCAAGGCAGAAACTGTTTTTCTGTGTGTTGCCCATTCTGGATCTCGAGAGGACCCGTCAGCGGTGCCGGCTGGCCAAATGATGTGTCAGCAATTGTATGTGTGTTTGTGTGTTCTGGGTTAACCCACAGCTGTGTCTCCAGATTAATGTTTGTTGGAAAGTGTGGCTGAATTTTGCTTCTCAAACTCTCATCGCACCCATTAACCTGTCTTAGTGTAGCCACGGGGGTAAGCGGCAAGGAAAAGTATGTGTGTGTCCAGATTAATTACTTTCCCTGCGGATATATGGAATATAAACAACAGCGATTAGCTCACTAGACCCAGAACACCTTAAGACATTTAATTTCTGCTTTAACGTTACACAAACTTTGTCATATGCCGAGGGATAACACTGATATCGTAGCGTTAGCATAGCTGTGTCAGCTCAGATTTTCCAAACTGTGTGTGATGTAACTAAACGTTAACATTTACAGAGAACCCTTAGAGAAACAATGTTACCATAATGGATGCAAATCAGTGTATTTTAGTATTATTTATATACTGTTCATTCGAATAAGTTGGCAAAACTATTACAAAAATATGAGGTAATCAGTTACATCAAACAGTTTAAGTACTGAAACTAAAACTGGCAGATTTGTATTTTGTACTCATTCATTTTAATTGCTCTTAACTTGAAATATTTGAGTAAACTAATTCACACATTTAACTAAAAATTATCATGTAATCTCAACTTAAATATTTTTAGTAGTGGATTCTTGTTTAGCTTTACCTAATTCCATAAATGCTAACTTGCTTCATTAATCTTGCACAAAAATAATTATATAACACTTGATTTGAGCATAAACGAGTGTCATGGCAAAGCATGATGGGGAATAGAAATCCCAGCTTATTTTCAGTTCAATTTAAATTTGTCTAAATTAAAATAAACAAGTTCTTAAAACTCAAAATAATGAAACAATTCAGATTACTTAAAATGTGTCAGTTTTGTGAACTCAAAAGAAAAAGTAAGTTCTAAATACTCGTAAAAGTGAATTTGATTGAACTAATTTGTGTAATTTAAGTTTACTCTACTCAAACCAGTTAATTATTTTGAGCATTAGGGTTTACAGTAGTAGTTGTCACTTTTTTTTCCATGTAATAATTATATATTATTCAACTTTCAGCTTTAATTCAATTAACGAAACTATTTTTAATAGTTTTAGTTAACAATAACAACAATGATACATATATAGTTTCTACTTTAGGGTCAAACAGAGGCAACTTCAGTGATATCTGGATTTGTTTAGCTGAAAAGAACTTATTAAAACTGAAAATAAAAGGCTCATTTCTAAACTACAGAAATGTTTAGACGTTAGATATAGCCTACATCATTGGGGTCTCTGGGAAACAAACCGTAAAAACAGTAAAGCTAATCTCAGCTGAACATGAGGATTAAATCTATGACACTTTGCTGGGTTTGTTTGCACTGAAAGTGATCTTTTTAACAAGCATCGCCTCTGGCCTGTAAAATAAACTGAGCAAATATTCCACAGAGGCCGGAGGCTTCGGCCACTTCACCACATTGAATAGATAAGCCCTGTGTATATACATTATGTGCGGAAAAGCAAAACAAATTGTTCAAAAGCTAGCCGTTAATGTCAGGATTAGCACTTAGCTGCTATGAATCAACCCGTGTGTTGTTTTTTTCAATACCACTTCAATAGTCTCTCATAAATTCTGGCGTTTAAGTGTAAATTTAGTTCAAAACGACTTGAAAGTATTTGTGGCTGTGAGAGGGAAAGAAACCAAGAGAGAGAGAGAGAGAGAGAGAGAGAGAGAGAGAGAGAGAAAGTTGGATGGCTCTCACAAAGCTTTATTTGTTTGGCTTGAGTTTACAGCCTCCCGTTTCTCATCTCAGCTTTCCGCAGTCCTTCTCTTGTAAAGTTTTTTTCCCCAACTATTTGCAAATAACTGAAATAACTGCAGAAACAAACCAAGGGACATGTGCATGTGTGGAGCATTTGTGGTTAGTGACAATAGCAAAACGTCTCTGAATCTTTGTGAGACACGCATAATCACAAACGCGCAAACACATACACACAAATCCTAGAACAGCAATCTGTAAACAAACACAAAGCCAGTCACAGCAAAGAAGATACACAGTTCCAGCCAGACGGATAAATTTACTAGCGAACCCACAATTCTCTATATTTTCCACTGTCTAGCATCCACATAGAGGCACGTGTTGACAGTTTAGCTAACTGTAACTAACTCACTCAGCCAGATTCTTTTAAATTGTTGCTCCATGAAGCAAAATTCATCGTATATCATCAGTTAGCCCTAATAGCGGCCTTTTGTGGCAATGTGAATTGAGTTCTCATACATTTCATAAATCAGAAATGCGTGGAATCATGCAAACGCAGAAACATTTGCTTTCATGTGAACATTTGAGTATGTTCAGGGTTGCTTTACTGAAAAATAATGTTATAATATGCACTTTATATAAATAGTGCTGAAGAAATGTGTTATCTTGAGAAAGGAAAATGCAATTCCTTCTTGCCCGTTGAACAGCCACAGAACTTTTTCCTCTGTCAGAAGATTATCTTAAGAATAGTCTACAGTATTCAGTGTTGCTGTCTGCTAGCGCTGGAACTATCAGACAAATATGATGAAAGTTGAAAGTTTTTGGCTCCATCATCAAATAGTTCCTTTGAATTTCTGTACAAGCCTGTTAAGCCTAGTAACTTTTATTTCAATTTGGAAAGTTTTAGAGAGACTGTTTACTGACCATTCATCTGACAGCTTTCAAGTTTTTCTGTAATTACCCTGTCCTGTCGTGTGTCACCTTCTACACACGTGTAATTGCTGGCACAACAGTTTTCAATGGATTAAAGTAAAGGCCTTTAGGGTTGCAAAGGCCACTTTAAGCTTCATTTGTCTAGTTTAAGAAAGAAAATGTAATTTTAAATGTCTGGAATTTTAAATCTCTGTGTAATGAAAGGACTAAACGTGTGGAATTTATGTCCTGCTGTTTAAAAACCAACCAAGTAGTACACTAAATGTCAACTCACTTTAGCTTCAAATTCCCGTGCTGGTCATTTTCTTTAGAGCACATGCAGGAAAAATGGAAAAGAAATAAAAAAGGATATAAAAAAGAAGCAGTTAATGGTTTCGTGGTAGAATGTGGTCGTGAAGAGCTTTTGATTACTTTAAATTATGCACCTAATTGTCACGATCGCAGTGAATAAGGTCCACAGAAAAAGATGAATTATTTAATCGAACAAACTTACCAACAATTAAGGCAGCGAAACGAGGAACTTAAATACACACTGATAACGAACTAAAAAACTTACAGGTGTAATGACTGGATGAATTGCCCTAGTGACTAATGATTGTGGGAAACATGAACAAAGAGAACAGGATATAATGAGAAGCAAACTAAAAGTCCATGATAATGAAACTAAAAGAGTAAAACTAAAAAATATCCCTGACACTGTTAATATTCACAAAAAAGAAAGCTCTTCATAATCCAAAAAATTCTGTTATTATTTACACGCCCTCATGTCAAAACCCAAATGTATTTATTGAACAAATTAGGAGATACTGTATGTAATAAAATGTGCATGCTGCTCTTTCACTCGTAATAAAAGTAAGAGGTGATCTTGGCTGTCCAATTTCATTTTCAGTGAAATTTTGATCTGGCTTCAGAAGAGTGAATGAATTTTATGATGCCGTCCTGGAAGATCCCATTCAGTTTTTATGCAAGCAAGCATCTTGAAAATTCTTCAAAACGTATCCTTTTGAGTCCAACTTCAAAAAGCAAGAAAATATGGGTTTGGAAGCACATGAGGATTTTCAGCCACAGTGACATCATTATTTGTCATCTCTGTTCTGGTTCAGGATCTTTAAACTTTTGCACCCGCCGTAATAATCACGAGATTCCACACTACATTAGGTACAGTGCTAGCGTAATGTTGACATTTCAGTGTTGATGATCCAGAGGTGATCCGATATGCATCACTCTGTAACAAGAGTGTATTTATTCTTAGAGCTCTGAGCCTATTCATCACACAACAGCTTTAGTCGAACGGCCGTCATGTAAGTGCAAAGCAGTGATGTATGTGTGAACTTCAACAACACACTGCATCCACAAGGAGTTCAGGGTGAATGTTTTGACTTCGATATAAAAGTGTGTATGCACATTTCTAAAGAGTGGTTATATAAAGCACGATCGACACATTTTGCTATTTCTTAATTGTATTGTTGTAAGCACCAAGCATACTGCCTATGAAACATTTAATAAGTGTAGTCTCATATGTGCATGTACTTTCTTTTTGGTCTTGTTTCGTCTTCATCATTAGCCCACACACCCAAGCAAAGAGCATATCCCGAGCAGGGTGGGCCCTCCACCACGGCCCATAAACCATGCAATCATCGAGCAAAACAACACAGACCACCGTGTTCCTCCTCCGATGTTTATTTTTTTCCCCCTACTCAATCTGCTTCAGTGAACAAACAAAAAATCCTAACTTTTTCCTTCCTTTTCCTCAGGTCCAGAATGCTCCAGGAACTTCACCTCCAGCAGTGGAGTCATCAAGTCGCCCGGCTTTCCAGAGAAGTACCCCAACAACCTGGACTGCACATTCATGATCTTTGCTCCTAAGATGTCGGAGATCGTTCTGGAGTTCGAGAGCTTCGAACTGGAGCCGGACACACAGCCTCCCACTGGAGTGTCCTGCCGCTACGACCGCCTGGAGATTTGGGACGGTTTCTTTGGCGGTGAGTCATTCGAGAGATCTGTTGCTCCAAACAAGACAATCAGATTGTTTTAAACAAAAGATAATTTAGTTGGATGATGTTTGCCAATTTCTTTTCAAATGCTCACACCGGCAACAATAAACTCGGATAAATCAATATAGAAACAGAACATGACATCAAATAACAAGAATGTTATTTAAATAGATTTTACATTTTCTGAAGAAAATGTGAGTGGCCTATGTAAAATGCATCAACAGAATGTTAGGGACATGCTTGGGAGGGTATCGGCTCGACTGTCAAGAAATTGTAGCTTTAAGGGTACAGTAGTGCTCTTAAAGGAACAACTTTGTACCTCTAAAAGTTTCATGTTTGGTCCTTAGAGTAGTATGTAATATGCACCCTTAAGGTACTATGGGTACTAACCTTGTCTGGGTAAATCAGGTACAAAGTTGGTCCTTTAAGGGTACTGCCCCAGTGGCAAAATAGTGTCGGCCCAGATCCGGCCCACATCTGGTAAGTGTTGAATCCACATGTACCAGATGTGGCCCGGATCTGGGCCGACACTATGTTGCTGTCTGAATGTTGTACCCCTAAACGTAAAATTTCTGATATTTCACCAGTTTTATCTGCCAGGTGAAAATGGTAAAGATGATTATGTAGAAAGTAATAGCAGACCTTTCCTCAACCAACAAGATTTGAGATATCATACATCTTCAAACAGTTGAAGTTCAATACTTACCCAGACAGTAACATAGCTCACATGTGGGCCGGATCTGGGCCAACACTATGTTGCTGTCTGTATAGGAAGGGGTCTGGAGAATTAAACTAAATAGTGGTCAGTGGAAGGGTCTCATCTTTGGCCTTTAACAGAGAAGTCAGATGCACGGATACCTGACTCCAACTCGGTTTCACAAGCTAAACAAAACTCTCATAAGCATGGCAAATTTTCTATAAGATATTTGGTTCTGCACACAAACTCTTACATTCACAGTTTGCTGTATAAGAGTGCCTGAGAACATTTCGGTAGGATCTCTTTATCCCGTTAATAGCTGTTCTCTTCTTCCGTCTCTCTGGACATTAGACTGTAGTTCGTCTCAGGCAGTTTGGGGTGAGGGACTCTGGAATGTAGACTGTTGTCATAACACCAAAAATATTTTGTTCTTCAAGATAATTACAGTTTGTATTTGCGTGTATTTTAACTGCATAAACTAACCCAGCAGCCCAACAGGAAGATTCCAGCTCAAAGTGGGAAGGAAGTCTGCGAGGAACAGAGGTCTTATTCGGTTTCCGCTTCATTATCGACTTGACGGAAGAGAGAAGCCGTGTACAAATGGCACCTTTGATCCGAGGCCGAGCTTTTCTCATGAGTTAAAAAAAAAAAAATTCAGCATCTCTTCTGAACATAGGTTGTGAACCTATAGATCAACAATTATGATAAAAGGAAGTCTGTTTAACTAAGTGTTTTTGAAAGGTTACACTAAATCTTTAGTGCTTTTTGTGAGAGCAAATTCAATGTAGGCCTGAGGGAAGTGTATAACTTGGGATGAAGGTTGCAAGCTTTATTTTAGACTCTGTTGAAAAATCTACAATAAAAAGGTGTCACAGAGAAAGAGCCAAGAGGGGGGTTGAAGACAAGACTTTAAAGGGGAGTCCCTGGTGCCTAAGGGCCTCAGTGTTACTCCTCTCTACGGTTCAGACACAAGCTGCATTACCTGTGGAGCCACACCAATCAATAAGTGCATTAGTGTGGAAAGACTGCAAGGCATGAGACAGAAGCTTCTATGACTTCCAGCCCTCCATCACCCACCGGCCGCCCACTTTGAGGCAGTGTCGGCCTGGCAGAGGTGTATGAAACCCCCTCCTCCTCCAAGAGCAGACATGCTGGATGGATTCATGGAGAGGCTCTTTAAAATTTCATAGCTCTGTTGAGTCATGCAGATAATCCGGATGCTTCGCCACACCCAACACACACACACAAAGCGCGCACACATTTATACCCACCTTGATGCACCTGTTTCTCCATTCTATGAATTCTTATGAAGATTAAGATTAATGTAAACCCATAGATCTGTTTTATGTAATCACACACACAAAGCTGGCAGTTCTGTTTAATCTCTGTAATGGACATCTTCTTAGAGCCAATCACTTTGTTTCTCTTTAAAGAAACAGCTAACCTTGAAAATGGAACTATTTTATTTCTTTCATTTGTTTTCGATATTTTTTTTATTACTCCTCATTGTAAAAAAAAAGTGATCTGTTGACAACTTAAAAAAGTGAGGAAACTCGTTGCCATAAAAAATTAATACTTTAAGTGATAAAGTTTGAATTTGACAATTCCACAGAACTTAATTGTTTCAAATTTGCATGAAGTTTATTTACTTAATAAATTTAAGGCAGCTGGTTTCCTCACTTTTTTAAAGTTAAACCAACTGATCACTTTCTACAGTGCACCTCTTTTTAGAAGTAAATTTTGGGTTAACATAATCCTGGATCTTTCATATTTTACACGGTTCATATTTTGCATGGATCAATGATTAATCCTTTTATTCAGATAAAGAGATTTTACACTGTATAATTAAAAATTTTACAAAGTTAATATTTTTGATTAGACAGTCCAGTATGCGAAAACGCACAAAAATGTGTAATTTCTGTGTGGTTTAAGTTTTTGTGACTGTACAAAGCTCCTGAATAATTAATAAGGAAAGCAATGGGACCATTTATGATTGGTTGTCTGTTGTCAAACAACTTACCGTTACATTCTAGCAAGTTTGAAACGTTGCTTGACCCAGAGTTTAAAAGTGGCCTTAACCTGGAGAGCGTTCTGTTTCTTCTTATTTTTCAGTACTTTTCTCAGCTGAATGTACTGCATACCTCTCCATTTACAGACTTAGTTGTGTTCAAATCTTTTTTTCTTCTTTTTTTTCATGTCCCCTTCAACTCCTACACGTTTTTTTCTTTTAAAGTGGCTTCTGGGAAGTCACATCAGAGTGGCCCTGGAACGAACAATACGTGCAGGAATTTATGATCGCCACTGAAAACAGAAACCCAAGGTCATAGACACTTACAAAACAGACACTGCCCTTTTCATTTCCATCAACAAAAAGCTGTAGAGAGAATGTTTTGTTCAATCAACACCGTTATAAAAGATCAACCAATGTCAGTGTCCTTGACGTGGGATGGATTGGCATGAATAGTGGATTATTGAATGCATCTAATCAAGCTCTCTCATTTCTTTGTCTCTTTTTACAGTTGGTCCATACATTGGCAGATTCTGTGGACAGAATACTCCAGGACGGATTATATCCTACACTGGAATCTTGGCTTTGATAATCACCACAGATAGTGCTATAGCAAAAGAGGGATTCTCCGCTAATTATACTGTGCTGGAAAGGACAGTCCCTGACGGTAAGTCTAAAGTGCACAAAGTAATTAATGAAATTAATATACATTTTTTTACACTCATTTAGGTTAAAGGATATTTGATCAACGTGAGAACTTTATTTTGAGAATCTTTGTTCCTAACGTCTTTAAACAACGTTAGCCAAAGTTATTGAAACATCTTCTGTTGGGTGGGGTAGAAACCCATATTCAGTGTCCACATACAACATGATGTAACATGGGAAGCTATTAAATCACCATGTCCTTCTCAGCTGGGGCCCTCTTTCATTAAGTGATTGTGTTAAGAGTCATGACCCATCTGCCCTGCTTTTTGGAGGTTGGATTACTCTCTTTTTTTCCCAAACCAGCTCACCCAGAGGGTTCACCTCTTCACCCCAATTTGAGAAATGCTCCGACTAAACATTTAATTTCAGAACACACCATCAACCCTCACCTGCAATCATGATATGCATGTAAATCTCTCCCTAGACACTTTTCTTTCTTTCTCCTTCACTATCTGTCTTTTTGTCACCTTCTCTTGAGAATATACCTTTTCAACATTAGAGCTTGTGAATCAACAGCTGTTTTTTATACATATAGTATTTATTGTAAAGTACATATTACCATTAATGCTGTGAACTGCTGTATAGTACCATGTTATATGTTAGCTTGCTACATCTGTACCGTCTCAGCTCATGCTCAAGAACACATTCGGTGTGTTCTCAGCAGAGTCTTTGCTGAACAGTCGCAGTCTATCAATTATTTATTTGCCCCATAAATTTACATTCTGTGGCAGCTTCTCTCACAGTTCGACATGTTTACCAGTATACATTGTGCTTTGCAGGAAGGAAGGAGATCGCCATTGGCAATAAGTCTTTATGCGAAGGATTTTGTCAGAGAACCGTCATAGATTTATGGTCTCTGCCGAGTGGGACCAAACAGTGACGGATGCCAGATGTAATCAGACGAGCGATCTGGTTGTTTTCAGTCATTGTTCTAAAGAATAAAAGGGTGGATAGAGGATAGATGGCTTGAAGAGATAGAGAGATAAAACAGAGCACTAGAGAATGAGTAATCATGTTAAGATTAAGTTGAGCTGTAGTTTCAAGGGTAAAAGAGGAAAATTCATGAGAAGCACATAAAAGACTCAACACTCCCTTTCGAGTTTAATAGAGTCTGGCATTAACACACGTTGCTATGCTAACAATGTGATTCTCTAATACTATAGTACACCTTAATAAATTGACAATAGCAGTTGTTATAATAAGTTAAAGTCCCCCTGTGGTGTAACCTTGTAACCAATCAGATCAACGTGTGATCCTCAATGAGTGGATCTATGAACAGCTGTGAGTGAGTGGAGGCGTGGCTAATTTGCATATTCATAGAACCCCATATACTAAATAAGGCAAGGGTGTCGAGTTACATCCAAGCTATTTTAAAGCATGTAGGGTTTTTTTTTCGAGGAAAACAATTTTAAATGTGTAATTTTGATGATGAAAGATTAGTTTTAGGGATGAAATTATTGACTACAGGGGGACTTTAATATTTTGACAGAATCTATTACTATGGTATATTTTCTATGCATACAATTGCCTGTTATTTAATGATACTTTTCTATATTTAATTAAATTGCACGTATAGTTATATTTATTTACAGTATATTAACATTTCTCTCGACCCCAGCCGACATCTTGGATGGTTTTTTTCACTGAGCTTGTCAAAATGCTCTGTTGAGTTTGCTCATTTACAAAGAATAAATGTGATGCTTACTATTTGGTATAGGCATAGTATCATTAATCTGATGCCTTCAAGTGCTGTCTGGGTAGGCAACTCACTAAAGTATGTTTTCAGAACAGGGCTAATGGCTCAGTGTGAGTGAACAAATAAAACTACTGTCCAGTTAACACACATGCTTTCTCCATCTGTTACATGTGTTTAGGCCTGCATGTTTGGCCTGTGCTGTTTGAGTATGTGTGTATCTGACCTTCTTGCACCTTTCACTGTTATATTAGGGAACATGAGCTCACCCTGTGTCAATGCATTTCCTTACAATATGTGTTTGTTTGGTGTCTGTGACCTCCCACCTCAGCCTCAACATTTCCCCATCCTCCGCTGTCTGACAGTCCTAAATTCTGTGCCAAAGTGACTGGATAAAGATCCTCGGGGGTCAAAGCGTGAACTTTGCTTGTCTCAGACACACGGCCAGCATGCCCCATAACATCACAAAACAATCAGTAATACCCTTATCCTGGGTGGCATGGCATGTGGAGTGATATACAGCCTGCTCTCCTGGCATCTAAAAACACAGACATGCTAGGGCCGTCTCTAATACTGACGCTGGGAAATGGCCTTTCCATGTGCCATTTAAGTTTGCACCTTCCAAAGGCTTTTCTTCTTTGAACCTCATGACTTCACTTGTTGCTGGACTTAAGAGCTTAAACTGAATGTTTTATGAATAAAGCTTTGCTTCTTAATGTGGTACACTTCCCTCTGTGCTTCCATTAAATTGTGCTTTTCCTGTGAAAAGTGTTTTATTCTGGTCCTAAGAGATGGAAACCTGTGGTACTTTGCTGCTGAGTGGCCCATTCCCAAGAGGAAGGCCTTAGTTTGGGTCAGGATCTGATGTATTCTTTATTTAGATGATGAAATGACATTATAACAACTCCCCCACCCCTCTTTCTCTCTGTGATTTCTTCAGACTTTGACTGTACTGAGCCTTTGGGTTTGGAAACTGGGGAAATCCATTCTGACCAAATCATGGCCTCATCCCAGTACAACCCCAGCTGGTCTCCAGAACGTTCTAGACTGAACAACCCAGAGAATGGTTGGACCCCTGCAGAGGACTCAAACAAAGAATGGATTCAGGTACTGCACGATTCACATGCATGTACTGTAGATAGCAGTCTATTATGAATGAGTAATCGAGGAGGGATTTATCCTTGGCAGGGAATAGACTCTGCTGTGATAATTTTTTGAAGAAGTTCTGTAACTCCCCCACACTTTTATGATTTTTGTGTCTATCTGAATTCGACTTCAGCTCTACCAGGCGGCCTTGCAGATGCTTTTGCCACTGGCTTGCTTTTCTCTATTGAAGACCAGCAGCAACATCTGTTGAATGTTGCCCTTTGGTCGACAGCCATGGAATGTTAAAACCCAAATGTACTGGTTCGCTCCTACCCCAGTGAGTCTTCCCGGCCAACAGATGCTTGAAACCTCAACAAAAAATCTGTCTATGAGATGTATCTAACATGATCTTAATGTCCGAGAGACAATAAGAAACCTGAAGCCTGCTCTAAGGAATGTGGCCACACACAGTTTTAGTTTCATGTTCTAGGACAACAGATTATTTGTGCATGTCTATTTCGGTTGTGTGAATCTGTGGAAAAACTCTTGGCAGCAGTTATTGTGTTGATTGCAGGCCTTTTCTTGCACTTAGGGGCTTTTCTGCGACCCAGACCCCAAGGGTACCCTGAAAACCCAGACTTGTTTTATAATCCTTGGAAAACTTGGGCCAAAGAGACTCCTCAGGAGGCTAATAACAGACGTGACCCGCGGCCAAATATTTTCTAGGGGAGGTCTGTTAAGCAGATTTTCCTTATTGCAATCAAAATATTGTCTCTGAAAACTCATGTTCTAAACAGAGACTAATTGAATTAGGGGAAGGTACCTCAATGTTGCAGAGAAGAGGAACTGTGATGTTTAATTCTTCATTGAAGAAGCAAGACGTATGCATTTCCCAAAAAAACTCGAGAGAAGTTCTCTCCTTGCGGCTGCAAATTCTGCCCCACATTTTTAGGGAGAATTTCCATTTCCCTTTCAAGGGAACTTCGAGCTGCGTCAAACGCTGCGGGAACGCCCCTGCGTTGTGCGTCATGAAGCACGTATGGAATCAGCCCAATGGAGAGATGAAACGTCATAGGCGGGTGACGTCATCGACCAGGAAACTATAAAGCACCCCAAAAACACAAGCGCATTAGCTTCTGTGCTTTCAGTCGCGCTACATGTGAATCTGTCCCTGTGTGATATTGTCTGTCTTACATACCCTGCACCACACAAACAATTTATCCCTATATATATATATATTGAGAGATTATGGCGGACGAACAGCAGTTTAGAAAGTGTGTTCCTCCCTGCTCGCGTTGTTTAACGAGCGGGGATACACATGATCTTTGTGTTGTTTGTTTGGGAGTTCAGCATGCCCAGTTTGCTCTCGAGGGAGCAGACTGTGAGCATTGCGAGCGTTTGCCGTTAAGGACGCTCCGCTCCCGCCGGTCGCTCTTTGAGGAGAGCGGTTCGGTGCGCGCTCCCCGCGGTTCGGGTCCCGCTTCTGCCGAGGCAGAGCGGCGGCGCTTATCGTGGGGATCGCAGATGGATCTCACAGCGGGGTTTGAGACGGGCTCTGCCTTATCTCTCCCTTCACCTGTGAGATCCAGTGCCTCAGTCCCGGGTTCGGAAGCACGCGCTGCGGTTTCTTCCGCTCGGGCTGAGGCACCAATGCTGCAGCTATCCAGTTCTGAGGAACTTGATGTTGTTAGTGTTGAGGGAGATGTGGAGGATTCGCCACCCCACACTCCTAAGAGTGATGAGCTTATGGAGGTGTTAACAAGAGCTGTTGAAAAACTTAATATTGAATGGCCAGTGACTAGACAGGAGTCTGTTTCTAAATCAAAGTTGGATGAGAGATTTTTGCCGTCACGTGTGCAGCCTCCACGCCGGTGCCTGCCGTTTTTCCATGATCTCCACACCGAGGTGTCGAAATCATGGAGAAAACCGGTGTCATATAGAGTGTTTAGTCCCCAGACTTCAACATACGCTAATATTATGGGAGCCAAGGCTCATGGTTATGGTGCTTTGCCTCGTGTGGAAGAGACGCTTGCGAGCCATCTCTCCCCCGAAGCAGCATCATCTTTTAAGGCACCGGCATTACCCACCAAGCCTTTAAGAAACACTTCGGCTTTAGTGGGTAAAGCATATTCGGCAGCAGGTCAGGCTGCGTCATGTCTGCATACTATGTCAATCTTGCAGGCATACCAGGCTGATCTGCTAAGGGACATGAGTGAGAGTGAGGAGGTCAGTACTGACGTAGTTCGTGAACTGCGTCAGGCTGCTGATTTATCCCTGCGTGCCACCAGAGAATCGGCCAAATTAATGGGTCGTTCTATGGCAGCTCTGGTGGCCGCAGAAAGACATTTGTGGTTAAATCAGACTAATATTAAAGAGAGAGAAAAAGCTTTTCTTTTAGATGCTCCTCTTTCTCCCATGGGGTTGTTTGGTGATGCTGTGAATTCAGTTATCGATAAATTCCAAGAAGAAAAGAAACAAACTGCAGCTTTTAAAAAGTTTCTTCCCCTTAAAGTTCATGTCCCTGGGGCTGCTGGGCGGGAGCAGCCCCGGCCGTCTTCGAGCTCATCACATAGAGCGCAGCAGAGGCAGAGTGTCGCGTCTCGTGCTCCCCCTGCTGGACAGTGGGCTCAGCCGCGACACTCTCAGCCGAAGCCTTCTCCCAGTAGAACTGATCTGAGGACAGTTATATTGGCTAAGAAGGCTTCGGCTAAGAAGAAGTCCTGACGCCAAGCCGTTCAGGATGCTGAGGGTGGTCCCCACCGAGGCGGAAAGGTGTTCACCTCTTTTTACGGTGCCCATTCCTCCTCGGTGCCCTCAGGGGCTCGTTCTGCCAACCCCGCCTTTATGCCGGGGCACAGACGATCCCAGCGAGCGCTTTCCCGAGGGACGCTCGCTCCCTCTGAGGAGGGTCTCAGAGCGGTCAGACCAGTTGTTCCCTGCCGGTGCGCCGTTACAGGGCGCTGCGTCTGCTGCTCAAGTTACACCAGAGGCCAGTCTCGAGAGGCTGGTACCCTTAGTAGAATTTCTGGCAGAGTGGAAAAGCCTTCCAAAAATATCTCATTGGGTCCTGCAGACAGTAGAAAAGGGTTATGCTATCCAGTTCAGGTGTCGTCCACCAAAATTCAGAGGGGTTCTGCACACAGTGGTGGGCCCCGAGCAGGCTCTGGTATTGGAACAAGAGGTGAAAACGCTCCTTCAAAAAGAGGCTATAGAACGGGTTCCTCCTCCCAGTTTGGAGTCAGGTTATTACAGCCGATATTTCATCGTTCCAAAGAAGGATGGGGGGTTGCGTCCAATTTTAGACCTGCGCATATTGAATCGCTCGGTAGGGAAGCTAAAATTCAAGATGCTCACTATCAAGCAGATCGTGTCTCAAATCAGGTCCGAGGACTGGTTTGTCACGATAGATCTGAAGGACGCATACTTCCATGTGTCCATCCTTCCACAACACAGGAAGTTCCTGAGGTTCGCCTTCGGGGGCGAGGCGTACCAGTACAAGGTTCTTCCGTTTGGCCTAGCTTTATCTCCCCGCACTTTCACGAAATGCATGGATGCAGCACTAGTGCCTCTGAGGCTTCAGGGCATTCGTATTCTCAATTACATCGACGATTGGTTGATTTTAGCTCAGACCGAGCAGATGGCGGTTCGGCATCGAGATGTCGTCCTCGCTCATATCAGAAAGTTGGGGTTGAGGCTGAACGCAAAGAAAAGTGTATTATCTCCTTCCCAGAAGACCACTTTTCTGGGTGTCGTTTGGGATTCGGTATCGATGCGGGCGCGACTCTCTCCGACCCGCATCGCTTCGATTCTCTCAGCTGTGAAACAAGTGAAGCTAGGCCAGCTACTCACTGTCAAGCAGTTTCAGAGACTGTTGGGTCTGATGGCAGCAGCGTCCAACGTTATACCTTGCGGCCTGTTGTACATGAGACCGCTACAGTGGTGGCTCAGGACCAAGGGATTCTCCCCGAGGGGAAATCCGCTCCGCACGTTCAAAGTCACGCGGCGCTGCCTTCGTGCTCTGGTCATGTGGAGAGAAACTTGGTTCCTATCCAAAGGTCCTGTGCTGGGGGCTCTTTGTCGTCGCATAACGCTAACGACGGATGCTTCCCTCACAGGGTGGGGGGCGGTCATGAGTGGTCGCCCAGCCCAAGGTCTGTGGCAGGATCATCATCTTTCGTGGCACATAAATTGTCTAGAGATGTTGGCTGTGTTTCAGGCTCTGAAACACTTCCTAACAGACCTGAGAGGCCATCATGTGTTAGTTCAATCAGACAACACGTCGGTGGTCTCTTATATAAATCATCAGGGGGGCCTGCGGTCTCGCCGGCTTTACAAGTTGGCCCGTCAGATCCTCCTGTGGTCCCAAGGGAAGCTACTATCTCTGAGAGCAATGTATCTCCCTGGGTATTTGAATGTGGTAGCAGACTCCCTGTCGAGGCAGGGGCCGAGGCCAGGGGAATGGAGACTCCACCCCGAGGTGGTGGAGCTCCTTTGGTTGAGTTTCGGTCGCGCCGAGGTGGACCTATTCGCTTCCAAGGAGACCACTCATTGTCATCGGTGGTTCTCCATCACTCTTCCAGCCCCCCTGGGGTTGGATGCTATGGTGCAGCCGTGGCCGAGGTCACGTCTGTACGCCTTTCCCCCGATTGCTCTGTTACCAGGAGTTCTGGAGAGGGTCCGCCGGGACGGGGTCAGTCTACTACTAGTAGCCCCGTTCTGGCCGGCCCGAGTATGGTTTGCGGACCTGATTTCTCTCCTGGACGGTTCTCCTTTGGAGCTCCCGGTCAGGAGGGATCTACTCTCCCAGGCGGGGGGCACGATACTTCACCCCCGCCCAGAATTGTGGAAACTGTGGGCTTGGCCTCTGAGGGGGCCCAGCTCATAGACTTGAGACCATTCTTAACTCCAGAGCTCCATCCACGAGGAAGCTTTATGCCTTGAAGTGGAAACTTTTCACTTCTTGGTGTGGAGAACACCTGCAGGACCCAGTTAACTGCCCAGTGGGTGCAGTGCTGGAATTCCTGCAGGAGCGCTTCTCCACAGGGTTATCCCCCTCCACACTAAAGGTGTATGTGGCGGCACTAGCTGCTTACCACGTCCCTTTCAGTGGAGTTTCTCTTGGGAGACACCCGCTTATAACTCGTTTCCTCCGTGGCACTTTGAGGCTGAGGCCAGCAGTTCGTACGAGGGTGCCGACTTGGGATCTGGCCATTGTATTAGAAGGTCTTTCCCTAGCTCCTTTTGAACCTATCGAAGAAGTTCCCGAGAAGTTTCTCACTTTTAAGACTATCTTTTTGCTTGCTATCTCTTCACTAAAAAGAATCGGAGATTTGCAGGCTCTGTCGGTTTCACCCTCGTGCCTGGAATTTGCACCTGGCATGGTTAAAGCTTTTCTGCATCCTAGACCAGGTTACGTTCCTAAGGTTCCTACTAATATTGTTAGACCTACGGTTCTGCAGGCTTTCTGTCCTCCTCCATTTACATCGGACCAGGAGAAACTTAATTCACTCTGCCCTGTTAGGGCATTAGACGCTTATGTCCACAGAGCTGCCCTGTGGAGGAAATCAGAACAACTTTTTGTATGTTTCGGGCCACCCAGGAAAGGGTGTCCGGCGTCTAAACAGAGAATGAGCAAGTGGGTGGTTGAGGCTATCTCACTTGCTTATGAGTCGGCTGGCCAGCCTTCACCTTTGGTTGTCCGAGCTCACTCTACCAGGAGTATGGCTGCTTCTAAAGCTCTTTTGTCGGGGGTTTCCCTGAGTGATGTTTGTGATGCGGCTGGATGGTCTTCACCGCATACTTTTATTAAGTTCTATGACCTAGACTTAAGCTCTACCCCTGGGGCACAGGTGCTCTCGTCCTCTGTGCGCTAGTCTCACATGACGGTCATTTGGTCCTATGGCGACGTGGGTATTCGCGTTCCCGCAGCGTTTGACGCAGCTCGAAGTTCCCTTGAAAGGGAACGTCTCGGTTACGTATGTAACCCTAGTTCCCTGATAGGGAACGAGACGCTGCGTCGCTCCGCCATACTCCCGGCACTCCCGTTAGCGCTTCCTTCAAGCCTATCAGAAGCTAATGCGCTTGTGTTTTTGGGGTGCTTTATAGTTTCCTGGTCGATGACGTCACCCGCCTATGACGTTTCATCTCTCCATTGGGCTGATTCCATACGTGCTTCATGACGCACAACGCAGGGGCGTTCCCGCAGCGTTTGACGCAGCGTCTCGTTCCCTATCAGGGAACTAGGGTTACATACGTAACCGAGACGATCTTTGTAGAGCAGAGCCCTGAGGATACAATGCTGAGACTGATCAATATGACAATTGGGCCGTTTTATCTGTTGATTTCTCGAGTATTCTTGATCATCATGATATTTCAAAGTTCTTCTTTGTTTAGATGGGCTCATTATGCTTAAATATTACCAGTCTCTGTCAATAAGCTATTGATTTGGGACTCTTGTAAAGAGCACAATGAACTACACTAAGACTCTACCAGGATGTTCTCTGAGAAGCAGTCGATAATTAGCCTGTACTCTTTTTACAGACCATCACTTCAACTGAAGGATTCTCATGTTCGTCAGATGACAGTATATTTGTCAATGTTTGGCATGTGGTTTTAACATGCTGTTGCACCACTGAGCTTCTTCTCAGAGACCATCCTGGTTGAGTCTTAGTGTAGTTCGTTGTTCTCAGTACAAAAGTCTTCAAAAGTTAAACATTCTGCATTTGTGACTCAAATGAGTTTCAAAGATCAACTTTAGAAAATATATATTCTAGCACCTAAACCAATCGGTTCCACATTATTTCACAGTTGCCACTTCATATTTTATTCAGGATAATTAAGTAGACGTTTGCAAATGTTCGCCCTCTTGGTTTGCTGAACTTGTTTAGTCATTTCGGATATTAATGAAACTCTAAATGACTCGGCCCCCACAGTGCAGTATCGAGCTGAAGAGAGCACAATTTCGCAGCCGCTTGGAATTCTCTAAAGGGTATTGATTAGAGGAAGGGTACTCTTTTTGGTAGGAGAAATTTCAGCAAATCAAACGTATTCTGTTTCAGCCCTCATGTGCCGTGCCCCTGCAAATCCCTTTCCGCCAATCAGATGTCAAAGTTGAAACCCGCACATCTGTTTCCAAGGGAACAAAGGCGGAACCCTGCCGAGGATGAATGATTTATAATTTGGAGACGTCCTGCGCTCATTCTCTCTCTCTCGTGCCCAGCACTTGTGGAGGAGTTTAATTATAACAAGCGTTATTAAAAGAGTGGAATTCTTCATTTCGCTTCCATTAAGCAACACAATCTAATAGCGCAGTCCAACAACTCGCGCACTCCTGTGTCCTCCAACGCATATTATCAGTTCATTATTTATTACATTTACACTCTCAAATGTAATTTACAGCAGACACTTATATTATTCATAGAAGCCCTGTTCTTCCTTGTTAAAAATCCCCAATTCTAGCAGGTTTTTCTCCACACAGAAGGTGTCAAAAAGACAGCGTTTGTCATGCATCTTAATGCGGTTTCAAATTAGATTCAGGGTCTAATGCTCCCAGCTTGCCACTGCTGATAATTAGTCAAGGGTCAGGAGATCTTCAGTTAAGCCAGTAAGTTACACAGGCCACTATTCTCCATGTCCATTTACAAGAGTTTGTGCCATCCTGACAAACAAATGTCCGTTAAGGTCTTTATCAGATATATGATGGATGAAAAAGAGGCAGAGTCTTGCAGAACATGGGATTCTGGCTCTGAAGACTTTCAGTGTGCTATGTTTATGGAGACAGCCTGGTTTCAATCGGAAGACTGTGTTAAAGCGTGACATACCTACATCTGTACAACACATTTTGACTCTCACTAGGAAAGACTTCCGATTTATAGAATACCGTAAGCAAAAACAACGGACACTGTTATGGGTCTTATGGATGGCAGATTTGCAAAATCCCATGGAGAGCCTGGCACAACAACAAAAACAGATCCTGTTTGGTAGACAGACTGAGATATTTTAACATCAATGCACTGCATACTGCATACATGTGATGCAATAAATGCACGCTCAACCATTTCAGAAGCATCAAAGCACTTCTATGAATTATGCATTTTGATCTGGGAAAAAGTCAACTGTCAATAGTTGAAAGCTCCTGTCTACCTACTAATGGTTGGATAGAAGTTACTCATTATAGATCATGTTCTTTTTCATTAATCTCAGCCTCGCATTCATTCTCATCCACAGGTCTACCGAAACGCGTCAGCTGTTGCATTTATGCAATGGTGCTTTGAATACACAGTGGTTCATTTATGAACCTGCTGTATACGCCTGCCCTGCTGTTCAGCTAAATGGTTTGATCAGGGCTTGATTCACAGGGATGCGAAGGCTTTTCTCCTTAGCTTCATTGGAGAGGATGTTTACCTTCATCTTGTTCATTAAAGCATCTCTGACAAGAGGGCAGAGCGTTCAAAACAACAAGGCGATGTTTTCAAGTCTGGAACTGTAGAATGCCAACCAGGTTTTGTGTCAGCTAGTTCAACAGGAAGCCGTCAGCTTGATTGATGGAGGTGAGGAGGGAATGTGCCAGGTCCTTAGATGGAAACAATGATTGAGACACCACCCCAACCTCTTACTCTTATCTGCTGTGCCAATGCCTCGAGTCGCTGACCCATTTTGCTACAAAAACAGGTTGGAATTCCCATCACTAAGGCACTAATTACAGACTTCCTCTGTGAAAAACATTCCTCACGGGCTCCTGAGCGTACGATTATCTAGGAAGGTTGAATGTAATGAGGGAAATGGAAAAAATAGGTAGATTTAGGGGTGAAATGTCACTCCAGAAACAACGCATTTACCTTCGCATGTCATCTACATATGTTTTCTATCAGCGATCATGTAGACGTAGCTATGTCCGCTCTCCATTGTTTTGCTTAGATTTTTCTCTCTTCAATTAAAGGATTAGCTGCTGCTATTTTGAGACGGGTGCTGTTCTCCTGCCAGCTGATGAGTAATTAGACAGTAGGACTGTAATTAACATGAGAGTCTCTACTGACAAAGCCTGCAGAGCTGGTGTCAAGCTAGGCCACCCTGCTAGCATCACACCTGCGCAAGGTACATTCTTATGATTTTAAACCATCTTCAGTGCCTGCATGTAATTTGCTTGAAGCGTTTAAAATATCTTCGTTGATATCATTTTCTAGCAATTAAATGAATCCAGGTGTATGCTGGATAGGCTACATAAGCTCTTATGTTGCTGTGAAAGAGATTCAGAAAAAAAGGAACATTGCATTCATAATAAATTAATGTCAGAGGACGTTCATTTCTAAGACAGGCAGGATATTCTATTGTCATCAGTGAGGTTATTGTTGTCTTATTGTGTTGGGCTAGTAATAACAACAATACATGACCGTGAACTTTATAATAACAGACCTCTAGGCTGGTTGACCATTCTCTCCAAAAATCAGCCATACAGTGCAGCAGATTAAACAACTTTCAGAACCTATTTTACTTGCATAATGCAACAAGGATATTTTGCAAGGAAAAAAAGTGGTCCAGACTAGATTTCTGTAATTGATTGGATTGTGAAAATGTACCTTTATATCAGGTGTTTGAAGGAAAAGAAGCTCTTTTGGGTTAGTTTTTTTTTTTTTTTTTTTTTGCTCCACTTATATACTATCTTCCCCATTAGACTGGTTTGGGTCATAATTCTTTGGCTGAGAAGTAGATGATCACCACTCAGACTCATGCATAATTAAAATAAAAAAAAACCTTTAGAAGTTCTAAAAATAACGCTGGCTAATTCTGCCAGGTAAATTGGGTGATGAATGTGAGCTCTTTGAGGAGCCTATAGATCTCTCAGCTGGCAGTAATACAATTTTCATGAAAATGTGAATTAATTATACCTATGGTTAATGGAATTTTAGAGGAGCTTTCGGAGCAACCAGGTGTCGTGGGATGGGATGGTGGGAGGAAGCCGTGATTTGATGGATGAAGTAGAACTTTGCCCTGCAAAACCTGCCGACCCACATTTGTGTTTGCTTTGACTGGGCCATCGCGCATCTGTCTACTCAACGTCTTAGTTCCTTCTGGCTAACCCGCTCCAGATGCTTCTTGAGCCTTAGATACACACGAGCAGTTGGTTTTAATGACTGACCAATTTGTAGATTTTTGTTGTGCACTAATATGCAAGAGAAGGGTGAAAGAGACAAGAAAATAGACTGAATGGAGAAAAATATTTTTACACAACGCTTTATTTTTTACGGACCAGAATATGTAACTCCCTACAAGCACACTAAACAAAAGAAACACCATTATGAGCTCATGCTAGGATGAGCACAAATGTCACAGCTTTAGAAAGCCAGCAGACATGTTTGACGCTTGTTTAATTCAACGCAATTAGCATGAGAAGCTTCAGTGAGTGTGAACTAGGTTTAGACAGATTAGATTTCTGCCGCTTCCTTCCATGCGGGCCGAGGGCAAGGCAAGAACTGCCCCTTCAAACACACACACACACACACACACACACACACACAGAGAGAGAGAGAGAGAGAGAGAGAGAGAGAGAGAGAGAGAGAGAGAGAGAGAGAGAGAGAGAGAGAGAGAGAGAGAGAGAGAGAGAGAGACTCTGATGTAATAAAATACACACTCTTTGTAAATTTAATTAGCTGTGAAAAATCTAAGCTGAGGTCCATTCTTGACAGATGGACTCTGGGCAAAATGAACAGGTTTTAACATGCCAGGACTTTCCCATTGCTGAATTATAAGAAGTAGTTACGCTTGAGTTATATTATAATGATATGTTGTTTTAATTCAATTTCACATTTCAGATTATTGGAGTTGATATCATGAGAACGGCATTATTTGATTTGTCTATTGGGTGGGATCTCTTCTGACAGAGTCTCTTACATAACCCACAACATCCAAACAAAAAGAGTCGAAATAGCGAGGAATATAAAACAACATGATTTGCAGAGTTAGCTGGCTTGAGCACACATTTTCCTCCAGAGATGTTTGGATTCACTTTCTCACAGACTGACCATTATAAAACTGCATATTCACACTAGTGACTAATACAACTACTCGGCTGGCCAGGTGTGGTTTCAACTATTATAATATTTTCTTACCAAAAACGTTTTTGATTCTGTGGTCATGATATTTCAGATGAAATGCCCACAGTCGAGTCCGACTTGTTTCCTTATAAGGAAGCGTAATTCACTTTTGGAACGGGTTGTTTTCTGGAAGCCAGAAAGTGGAGTTCCTCAGCCAGGGTATTCCCATGAGGAACTGGGCTTTTCCCTCAATCTCCTGTTTGTTATTGCTCTTAAAGTTGAAGTGTGATTTTTTTTTTCTTGATGTTTGTTTAAATATTTTCTCCGTTTCTCCTATCCTAATAAGCAGACGCAACTATAAGTAAACTATTTGTAGGTTGATTTCCCAGAAGAGTATACACTGTGTGATTCTGTTGTGTTTTTAAAACATTGCTCTGTTTATTTAAGAATTCGGACCTGCCTGGCATAGCAACAACTCAACCAATGGCGTGAGTTTGAGGTGCAACTCACTGATTGGCTGACCAATGGCAGACATGGAGTGTATTCAGGAAACCTATTGGAAAACAGTCATTATTTTAGTTGAAATTGATATTTGACTGGTTTTAAAGTTGTGTAAGTGTCATGTAAAGGATTACTGTAGTAAAATTACTGTAGTCATCAGTTTCTTCTTGCTCTAGTTTCTTTTACCCCCTCTCTCTCTTTCACAAAGCAGAAAGTGGTTAATAAATCACGAGGCGCTCATTAGTTCTGATCTGCGATCAGCTGGTGTAGGGGAAACTGATCCAGACCGTCTTTTCTCCAGCCAAGCTTTGTGATCTCAAATCGCTGGCTGCTTCACAGCTCTCTTATCTTCCTGCCATGTATATTTTAGTATAGCCAGAAAATCAGATCCACACTCATTCAGCACACTTCAGAAACAAAGAACTTATTTTTTAATACTGTTAAACTGAGAGAGGACTATGTCTTACAAATACTGTACAAAAGGGAACAGACCGAGTTTGCAATTAGCTTTATCTATGCTAAATGACTTATGTGACAGTAATGCTGATCAACATTATTAGAGTATTTAAAACACATCCTCTACTACAATCATATTACCCTGCATGTGTAGCCAGTTTTCTGTGTGGTCCTGTAAATGTTGCTGCACACGTGACATGTTTTGAAAATGGTGTGTGGGATGACATCAGTTTCAGATTATGACAGGATTTATTTTAGCTTCCCCCTGCACTAAGAAATCTCCCCAAAAACCACAGCTTTGCATTGTTTTCAATGTCAGTTTGCTCATGTATGATCACCCAGTTGACGTGGGATTGCATCTTCCTCTCAAAAAAGAGTATTTGAGGCATTTAATCACATTGTGGGTTTTTTTGCATTCAAAAACTAGTGATTCTACATCCCATCGTGTGTATTACAGCTCTGACATTCCTGGATTGTACCAAATCACAGACAGCTCCGTCCACATTTTCTCTTCCATCTTCCAGTAACCCCTGACCACTCTCTCCCATCCACACACTCACAGGAATGACATCAGAACTCATGACTACTTTATGAAGCATTCATTTTTCAATACAGCACACGTCTGAAATACACGCTTCCTTTCAAGCTATTTTCTTTCCCTCGGCACGGACTCCATGAAGTTAAATATCCTTCCTCATCCAATAAGCTCTTGTCTCCCATTCAGGAAATTAAATCGTCACATTTATTAAATTGCGATTCATTAAAATTAATCTTTCATTCTAATATTCACCTGGGGTCTTATGAGCTCAGTATTTGACACGCGATAAGCCACTTTTAAAGTTGATACTCCCTCTGTTCCTGAGCAATATTGAAGTAATATGGTTCTCTCTCCTCAGGTTGATCTTGGATTCCTGCGCTTTGTCTCTGCAATCGGCACACAGGGAGCCATCTCTCAAGAAACCAGGAAGAAGTACTATGTGAAGTCCTACAAGGTGGATGTGAGCTCAAACGGAGAAGACTGGATAACTATTAAGGATGGCCCAAAACAGAAGGTGACTTATTTTATTATTTTCATGCTCTTTCATAAAGTTGCAGTACATCCATTGTTCGGAAAACAGGCTGATTTACTGATTGTGTTGGCATTTCGGGCCACAGAAACAACAACCATTATGTAGGAACTAGTATGCACTTCAAAACAAATGTAGATTCTGCTTTTAAACTTCCCCTGCAAATGCATTACTGTAAACACAATTTGTGTTTGTTTTTAGAAACTAAGCAACTGGTCAAAAGGATTTTCTAGCGCTTTACTCATCTTGGACCTGGAACATTCCCTAACCGTTAAATATTTTGAATATTCATATAACAATGAATCAGTGTTGTCCTGCTAAGAGTTTGATTTTGTACAGCTCATTTTCCACTAAACGATAAATAGGTCTATTTTCTCAGAAGTAATCCCTAAAGGGTACATTTCCAGTGCTCCTTGGCAGGAAGCCCTGTAAACATCTTGCGTTGTAGCGCTGTCACCGTGTGCATTCGTTACACCAATCCATACTCCAGCTCCAGACGGGAATGCCACGCTCATGTGTTCTGCAGGGATTGTGTTTCTCTGACTCCATTATGTGCCCAGTGTGGTATGTTAATCCGCCCTCTTTAAAGACTGCAAGCACTGTAAAAACTCCAACTCCAAAGCCACCACAGTAGTCTGACTGATTTTCTTTTCTTCCCTATAAGGAATGATGTCAACATTTGCGGTAGGGCTTTTTTTTTTCGTTGAAAGGAAAGAACAAAAGAGTTAATAAACAGGGCTAATTGAGAGAGTGAGAGGAGAAGGCATTCTGGGAAGGTTTAGGAGTGTTTGAACAGCTGGTTTGGCGCACTTGAACATGTGACTCATTGAATGAGGGCCGAGGAGACGCTGATCGATTAGCCATCGGGTGAGCTGACTCTAATGTGTCCCTCAACACAGGACAGTTAACTACAGGAAGACATGCCTGTTACATTTGACACACTGGCTGTCTCTCGAAACCTTGAGCATCGTACTTAGACAGCATGTTGGGGATCATAGCCAAGACAGGTTCATATAGAACAACGTATGTGGAACTCATGACACCTGTCAAGGATATTGTTAACATATTGTTGATATAAAGATTTTCGGTAACACTTTATTTTACAATGTCATTGTTACATATGTTACATGTAGGTACTATAATAATAACTATAAATTATGCATAATTACAAGCAACTAACCCTAAACCAAATCCTAACCCTATAGTGTGTATAAATACAGTGTAACAATGACACCTTAAAATAAAGTGTAACCACATTTTCTCTCCAAAATATTGGATATTACCTTACTCCAAAAAAAAGTTATATTGCATATACTATATTACATACAGTACATATAATTCATGCTGATAGAAATCACTTTTTAATGTCATTAAAATAATGTCACAATGCAAATCTGAAATCATTCTAAAATAATGTTTCTTGCTAAATATAATTTCTTTTTCATATTCACTTGATTTTGATGCTGAATGATCCAAAGATTCGGTCTCTGTATGCAGTTTCATATGTTTAAAGACACTTCCAGTGTGTGAAGTTTGTTTCACTCGTTTGTGAGCGTAGGATGTGTGCATATGCATGTTTATATCTGCTTGGCAGATATGCTCTAACAATATCATTTTTGAAATAGACCTGTCAAGCTAAGCAAGCCAATTAGATGGTTATGTACGTGTGTGTGTATGTGTGTGTGTGCGTTCACATCTTCATGCTTGGAAGTAACAGTGAGCTTAAATATACCCAAAGGCCCAATTTCTATGTCGACCCTCAACTGAAGTACACTGTTCTCTTTTTAGAGCGTGCATTTTTAAGGTGCGGTGCCTTGTTTCTGTCTGCTTGGCTCTAAAGTGCTTTGTGAGGTGAGGGCCCATTTACAGACTGCTGAAACAGCAGTTCGACTGTGAGGTTGTTGCACAAAGGAAAGCCTTTTTACTACTTAGAGCAGTAGGGCAGAGCATTGGCGTGACATTTAAAGATAGTGGATGGCTCCTCATGTGTCTCCTTCCCAGACACACACGTTTTGAAAAGTAGTGCCCAGGGACACGATTAGCAGCATGGATTCTGGGATAGACGGATGGCTGAATGCCCTGACTTGGACTTAGCAACACTTGGCCATCCTGTACAGCTTATAGTTTGACCTTGTCTTGTTTAGAATTGTGTATTTAATGCACTTATATTGAAGCAATACACTGTATTGAAGAGAGAGAGAGAGAGAGAGAGAGAGAGAGAGAGAGAGAGAGAGAGAGAGAGAGAGAGAGAGAGAGAGACAGAGACAGAGACAGAGACCAGCCAGATACATTGATGCTTGTCACAAAAAGAGAGTCGACGACTAATCAGTGATGCGCTCACTCACACGCTCATACACACAAACACGAAAACTGAAAACTGACTTCTAAATTCTTCAGAGAATTTTGAAATGTTCATAAACTGTTTTAATTTTTTTTTACATTGTTAATTTGTACAATTCATTTAATTTGTACATTTAGATTTAAGTATGTTATAATAATATTTTACTATTTTGATGTCTTTATAATTATTCTATGTATTCCAAGCTTTGGCAATATTGTATGATGTACAGTCATGCCAATAAAGCAATTTTGAATTGAATTGAGAGAGAGAGAGAGAGAGAGAGAGAGAGAGAGAGAGAAGGAGGGAGGCTGGTTTTACCATTGCTTAGGGTGTTTCCCAAAGTTTTAGGATGGCCTAGATTGATTTCTTGCTTAGGAATACTGGAAAATCAGCTTTATATTCTTTGTCATCTATAAAAAAAAAAATATATATCACTGAGGACGCAAACCTACATAAATTATGAGGTCTTGGCCCGACAGGTCAGTGGCATTAGTCAAATTTCTAAATGTCCTTTAGGTAATCAGGTGTGAAGACATGATACTATCAACAATTGCTGTTTGCTGATTCTTTACTCTCTTTAAGTTTATCTCATCTTAAAAGCAAAAAAACAGGAACTGAGAAAATGAGAGAGAGAGCCTTCAAGATGTACTTAAAAATCAGCTGAGTTTTATACAGTGACATGATGCTGTGTACAACAAGGTTGGATGTGCCTTCATTTGTCTTTCTTGTTGCATATATCCATATCCTCCCTTCACAGAGAACATGTGCAAGCTGTCAGCAAGTTCCAGTGCCCATGAACATAACACAATTTGATTCATCGCTATGTCTGTTGAAACAACAACAGAGACCATTGTAACTGAAGCGTCCAAATCATTCAATGCTAGTAGTAACCCGGACTCTAACATCACAAAGTAGCTTTTGTATTGCTACACAGTTGGCTCCAGAGATAATCCAATTCAGGCTGTATTTAGGTCGTCACATTTGAAGACGCTGATCTAAACACATTCTTGTCATTTCTCTGTTTCAAGTGTTAGGTGAGTCCCAGGTCACAAAGGTCTGTCCTTGGTGGCTGCCTTAAACAAACCATGTTAATAATTAATGTGTTTGTTCTTCGTTTGTCAGATTTTCCAGGGTAACACCAACCCTACCGATGTAGCGAAAGCCGCGTTCCCCAAGCCCACATTGACACGATACCTCCGGATCCGACCCTACTCCTGGGAGTCTGGCATCGCCCTGCGGTTCGAGGTGTATGGATGCAAAATCTCAGGTTGGTTTCGGAAAGAACTGGTTCTTTTCACTCGTCTCACAACAAACTGTCAACAGCACAACTGGGAAACATCAAATAATTCAGTTTAGAAGAAGAGTGTTAATTCAAATTTGGAAGCAGTTTTTTGTCAACACACCACTCCATCATGATCTTTCAATTAGATTTTTTACGTTTTGCTTGCTTTGGAGGCAGGCGTACGGAGAAGTGTTTATTCATGCCTCTGAAAGCCATGTGTGAACCGTGCATGTGCAATAGTCAAGGAGCTATTGCATTATAGACAAGTGTTCACGTCAACAAAAAGGACCGTGTATTCATGTTTCCCCACGTTTGGATGTACTAGATTCAAAATGAATGGCGTGCACAGCATGCAACCTCTCCACTTCTACCCCATTTCTGCCTCTACCCTTCTCCTCTGAGCTTTAACCTCTCATCGGCTCACATACACAGATGTACATATTGCGCATGCATGCAATTGTGCACGCCGAGATCTACACCCACCAGCCGCAGTCAGGCCCAGCTGGCCCTGGCCTAATTTGCATACTCATCTGCATGTTTTGGCATGACTTCACCCTACAGAGCTTTGATTGCAAAGGCTTTCGTATCATCAGTGCCTCCCTGCTGAGAACATTTCCTCATATGTGTAGGAGGAGGGCGAGTTTGTTTTCCATCATGCACCGTCTATCAGCTTTACATTCAACATTCATAGAGGGCGTATTTTTTAGACTCTGTGTGTGTGTGTGCACAGATTTAGCACTGGTTGTATATTTGTGTCTGTATGTGCGCGGTTCACCGCCGATCTGGAGCGCAGCTGTTGCAGTCATGTTTTGGACGGGTGAACAGACCGCATTCTAAACACATCACAAGAGCGAAGGCCTCCCAGTGACATCATCAGTGTGCATCGGGCTCCCTTGTGATGATGCGGCCAATCTGGGCGACTGCTTAGAAGAGAATGTCACCCTAGTTTCCCTTACCGTTTGTTTTTCTGTAAAAGGTACTATGTTAAAAATATATATTTTTGAAGATAAACATTAAAAAGACCATTTTTTCGGATATTTACAAGGATATACTACCAAGAATACCATGGTGCATGTCCAAAAAACATGAAAGTACCCAGGAGTACCATATTATTTCTGTTCAAAGAAATAGGTCAAAATACCATTACAAAATACAATTTGATGCAAATACTGTTTGCAAGGGCATATACCAAGGAAATGTACTTGTTAGATACCAATGTGATAACAATTCATTACCTTGGTAAGTATTAAAGTAGTAAAGTAAGGTATTGACTTTACCTAGGTACTATTCCTGGGCAGTATGATTGTTCACACTGTACACACAGAGGATGACGGCTGGCAGTTAGAAGGTGGTCTGATAAGCTTTCCACAGCCATTAATAAACTTCCTCCCGCTGTTTGTAAATAAAACCATCTGTGTGTGTGGTCATCCAGCCTTTATGTGCTGTGCACAGACCAAACCAACAAATGAAACACGTGATGCATATCAACCAGTCCACCCTCAGGGTGTGTCTGTCAGGGTCTACCACACCAGGAGCCTCTACCAAGCATCCCCATCTGAGATCCATAAACAGGTCCGGAAGACAGTGCCAGCCAGCGGATTGAAAATAAACTTGGTTGACTTCCAAACTTTGAGGTCCAACCACCCCAGTGCAGACCTTTTTCATTCAGATCCTGAAACAATTCGGCATGCATATATCAGAAATTATACAGAGAGAGATCTTGCAAATCTGGCAAGGGTATTAGAAACCCAACCTTGGCTGTACATCCACAAACAAACAAAGGGAAAATCAAAGTCCCATGCATTTGTTGTTTTAGGAGCCTGGAACTCACATTTGGACTCGGTGCAACTCCTGAAGGGGTCACAGACAAGTGCTCTTTCCGTTCCAGAACTACAGAGGAAGTTCCCTACATCAGTACAAAGGCAGTGTTGTGAATGAAAACTCTGTTCTGGTGGTATTTCACGGGACATTAGGTCCATCTGTGACTAGTCCAAGATTGTCTCTGACGCTTTCCTGCTCCACGGGTGCTGATCGTAGATTAAGGTATCGCTGGCAGGTCACGAATCCCACAGCGTTGAAGAAGTCGTGACACGCAACTCAGAGACAGTCAGTTGGACGGCGCTGCATGTCTGATAATTTCCCTCAAACTCAACATGCCTTTTCCTAAAAGTAGCAAAGCGTGAAAAATCCTATTATCAACACCGGAACAAAGAAAGTCAGTTTGTAGAGATGAAGATAGATTACAAGAAGGATGAAGGAGGTGAATAAGAAAGCAGGTGAAAAACAAAAGAGAATGAAGGAAGGAGTGGAGCAGGACTGAGGATGAGAGCAAGACACTGTTCGAAAATGAAAGGTAGAAGCTCTATTGAAAGGCTTTAATTAGGTAGCTTGAGAAAAAGAGTTAATGCACAAGGTCATTGGTGAAAGGAAGATGGAGAGAGAGAGGGACACAAAGAGAACAAGAGGTTTCTTATCTCTTCTGTCCACTTCATCTGTCTTTCCTGTGCAATGAATGTCTTTCCTTCTCTCTTTGTTTCAGGCTCTTTATGGCCTGTGACCTCTTTAGGTTGTTGGTAAGAATGTTTCCCAGCTCATTGAGACGTGACCGTTTCTACCAAGTTTATCAGCCATCATAATTTTTTCTTCTCTTTTCTTTATCTTTCACTCAGACTCACAGCTAATCTAGTCTTTGCTAACTTCCCTCTCCACTATGTACTCAAACAACTCTCTCTTTCTTTATGTCCACGTGTTTTATTGGCATGACAAATAATGGTACAATTGTTTTGCCACTGCAGTGGCAGGTTAGACAACAATCTAAGGGATCAGGTAAAGAGATCAGGATATGGCTTGTTGGGTTGGGTGCCATAACTACACAATCCGGGTCCAAATGCATCTTTCTCCATTGATCGCCATTCAAAGGTTTTTTGAAGGCTCTTAAAAACATGAAATGTACTTAGGTTAGTCAGTAGGGAAGGGTTTGAAACTTTCTTCAATCTAACACTCTCTTTGTCCCTCAACAGAGTACCCATGTTCAGGAATGTTGGGAATGGTCTCAGGCCTCATCGCAGACTCTCAGATCACAGTCTCTTCCCACACCGAGCGCACATGGGTGTCAGAGAATGCCCGTCTGCTGACCAGCCGTTCGGGATGGACGTTGTTGCCTCAGCCCCAGCCGTACGTGGACGAGTGGCTACAGATAGATTTGGCCGAGGAGAAATTGGTGAAAGGATTGATCATCCAGGGAGGCAAACACCGTGAGAACAAGGTCTTCATGAAGAAGTTTCGGCTGGGCTACAGCAACAACGGATCCGACTGGAAAATGGTGATGGATGCCACTGGCAACAAGCCCAAGGTAACATATGGGGAAGCTGGAAGGTAGTTGGACATAAACTGGATGCTCATTTAAAATAGTTCTGAATCACTATGCGGTTCTTAAGAGCTAGTCTGAGATTGTTTAGCCTGACTTTCAGGAAATGACTGACTTTAAGAAAGTTGAATGTGGAGCTATAATATATTCTTCCCAAAGCCTTTAGATGGACAGAGGATAGAATGGCAATAATTAGACTAATGCTGTGAGCACAATATTGGGGAAATGTCCCAAATGCATTCAACAATACTATTAAGAAATGTAACCCTAACAATAGTGGTTAGACACAACAAAATAATGTTACAAATATGTAAGATATAATGTACGGTCAGGCAACTGCACATTATCCTGTTTGGTCTTAAACCAAAAATAAATAAATGAATAATTTGACTTAAAAGTATTACGCAAGAAGAAGAGACCATGTAGTGATATAAGAAACATAGAAACTGCTATGTAGCAAATCAGATAACTTCAACTAGAGATGCACCGATATGAACATTTTGGCCAATACCGATAATTCTTTATATTTAGAGCCGATAACTGATATATTGGCCGATAAATCTAAATCCAAATTTTTAAATAATATTTGATATTTGATTACAAAAACAAAAGTCACCATTGAAAGCCATGTCCCAAGCACAGATATTTATAATGATGTTCTCATTATAATTTGATGTAGCTTTTATATCAGACTTGTGCTGCACATGAACTGCATTTTTACTTTTTGAAGTGATGTCAATCATATTTCAAGCAATTCAAGCAATTCATGTTGAACAGTGCACATTTGAAGTGTAATCCATTATTTATCGCCTTTAAAATATTTGCTAAATTTTGATAGTATAGTGCTCATTACCAATCATGATCATCATACATGTAACCAGCAAATTGCACAAAAATCGACACATGAATCACATAAAATTTGTCTTTTTTTCTGGAGCATAGACTATGTGTCTTATCCCCTATCAAAAAAAAAGTCAGTCCTAGAAGGCCCCTTTCAAAACCCTCATATCTCTTTTTTAGCTTGAAGGACAAAAGGAGAGATATTAGCTCTGATGGCCATTAATGTTCTTTCATGACTCCTCATCTTGTTCTGTGCCTCTCTGTTACCTCTGGCGAGCGTCTTTCTGTCTTTTCTTCTTTTTGTCTGTCTGTCTCCTGTGGTACCTTGTGTCTGGGTTGTAAGACTTCAGAAGTGTGAAGTCAAAGGCGGATGCTTTTGAAAAGCAGAGCATCCTGCTGCCGTAGACTGCAGTTTTAGCCCGCAGCCTTTATTTTTTTGAGCTAGCTCAGCCGTACGATTTTCAGAAATAAAGTTGAAGACTTTCTTTTCTCTAGTGCTTTTGTTGCATTAGACATACAGCAGTGTCCAAGTTAAGAAAGGTGTGAGATGTGAGCTTGTTCTCTTTCCTTAATTCTCTGTTCTCTGCTTTCCCTGTCAGACTACTCTTAATAAAACTTTCCCCTTTATCTTTTTCCATTTTTTTTATATTTCCGAGTTCTCATTCTCTGCTTGACTGCTAACTATTGTCTTGGACTTTGTCATTGTTCTTGGCAGATTTTTGAGGGGAATTTGAACTATGACACACCAGCATTGAGGACGGTGGAGACTATATCGACACGCTTTGTTAGGGTGTACCCAGACAGAGCCACTCCTGCTGGGATGGGACTTAGACTGGAACTCCTGGGCTGTGAGAAGGAAGGTATGTTGAAAACTCATTAACAAGTCAAGTCACCTTAATTTGTATAGCGCTTTTTACAATACAGATTGTTTCAAAGCAGCTTTACAGAGATAACAGGAAAATAATGTTGTAATAATATTGTTAAATAGAAAATGAAATGTCCCCAACTAAGCAAGCCAAAAACCAATGGCGACAAAGGTAGAAACACACAAACACACACACACACACACACACACACACACACACACACACACACACACACACACACACCACTGCTGAGGAGTACTCAAGTAGTGAAACTACTAATGTAAGTAAATTTTTCAGTCACACAACTGTTGCTCAGCTGTTTTCAAGGTAGTGTAACTTTAGCAATTTATTCGTAGCATTCTGCACAGCACATTTAACACATTTTCAGTCTCATTGCATTGCCCACACAACTTTGTAGTCAAGCAAGCTAAAACAATAATCTTGTATGTGAATCATAAGTGAATCATAATCTGGGGTGCGTTTCCCATACAACGTAACTCGCTGCTTTACTACCATAGTACGATGCATCGTTGAAGAAATCAACTAGCTTTTTCCCAAAACCATATCGTCGCAAATTGGTTGTTCAACCATGTTAGTTAATGATGTCACGCAGGTGGAGGAGTAATAACTTATTTTAATGAATAAATTTTTTGCAATAAATTACGGACATTAAATCTGAGGACTAATTTTCATTTTTCTCAGTTATTTAGATTTATTTCCCGATTCAATCGCAGGCTCGTTCTTACGTACTGGAGCACGTACACATCTTCTAAAACAGCACTTTAAATCTCTTGACAAACAAAAAGACGTAAATTACATTTGTATATATTCTAAATAAAAGAAATTGTACTGAAAGTCAGCTTACTTATTTTGCTCAAGATAAGGATTTGTTAAGTCATCAAAACACAGAACGTTGGCACAACATGGCCAAAAGGTTGCTACAACTACGTTGTGTGGTGAAGGTTGTTACACCGTTGTCACAATGTTGACATTAAACCACCATACTGGGCCATTGCTTAAAGGGTTAGTTCACCCAAAAATGAAAATTAAGTCATTAATTACTCACCCCCATGCTGTACCAACCCCGTATGACCTTCGTTCATCTTCGGAACACAATTGAAGATATTTTTGATTAAATCTGAGAGGTGGATCACTGCTACATAGGCTGCCTAAGGGAATGAAACTTGACGGCCCAGAAAGTCATTAAAGAACATGTTTAAATATTCCATGTGCCTACAGTGGCTCAACTATAAGTTTATCAAGCGACGAGAATACTTTTTTTCCGAAAAAAAAAACATAAATAATGACTTTATTCGACTATTCCTTTTCTTCCTTGTGGGCCTGAGACGAGAGTTCAAGAGATTTCCACGACGCATGCGCGAGAACTGAGAAGAGGACGTTCTTCTTCTAATACTTCTTGTTCAGTTCTCGCGCATGCGTCGTGGAAATCTCTTGAACTCTCGTCTCAGGCCCACAAGGAAGAAAAGGAATAGTCGAATAAAGTCGTTATTTATGTTTTTTTTTCGGAAAAAAAAGTATTCTCGTCTCTTGATAAACTTATAGTTGAGCCACTGTAGGCACATGGAATATTTAAACATGTTCTTTAATGACTTTCTGGGCCGTCAAGTTTCATTCCCTTAGGCAGCCTATGTAGTAGTGATCCACCTCTCAGATTTAATCAAAAATATCTTCAATTGTGTTCCGAAGATGAACGAAGGTCTTACGGGGTTGGTACACCATGGGGGTGAGTAATTAATGACTTAATTTTCATTTTTGGGTGAACTAACCCTTTAAGGTTGTGCTATGATGTCTGGACAAGCACTGGACTACACATGCACTCGTCACTGCCCTGAAGCACGAAAATCAGCCTTTTCAATTTCAACCGCCCGTTGGGCTCATTGTGTTGTCTCATTCTTCATCGAACACAGATACGCGAGTATTGAGTTTAATCTAGCCTACCTCAGCTAAATAAGATACGTAATTATTCAAACACAACCTACAACTTCATTTTCTAATGTGACTAATGTAGCCTCGCTCGCACTGTTTAGTTTTTCATTTGACTTGTCTGCTATTTAGTCTCATTCGTTTCTTTGCTCCTCTGGATTTGTTGATGTTGCCTGGACTGATTCCGGTTACCGTCCTTTATTCCCCGGCTTTCGACTACTGTCTGCCATGTACAGAACCCAGTTTTATTCATTAAATGTTCTGATCTTTGCTTTTTATGTTTTATTTATTATACTTAAAAGAAATTTGTATATTCGTTTATTTTATTTTTTCACAAATGCATGACTTTTTGGAAGTTAGGATTTGAAATCCCTGTGTGTGTTGGAAATTATATGCAGTTTTAATAAAGTTTAATTAATGTAACCCTCTGTCATTTTTACTCTTCAAAGTGTACACTTGCAGGTGTTGATTATAATTAGGCTAATTTACTGATAGCTCCATTAAATAATAATAATAATAATAAGGATAAACAATATTTCAAAAGTATAAAATTACCTAACATTTGACTAATTAAAAATTAACCTCAAAACATAAAATGCTAAATGGGGGATATCTATAGGCCTATAGCATAAAAAAAATGTCAGAACGTTGTCTCTCAGTTGCTGAATGTCGTGCAACACCGTTGCTACAGCCCTGTCGCGTCTTACTCTACATTGTTACAATGTTGCGAGCACGTAGACATCGACGTTGCTATGCAACGTGCCACAGACAATGCCACAACGTAAATGTGTTTGCTGGGAAGAAACTCTGCTTCTAACCACAGGACGAGAGCTGTCGTTACATCCACAAAATTTTGCAATGCTGTTCGTTGGAAATATGGTTTGGAGAAACACTTGTTAAACGATGATGATAGCGACGTACCTCACACCATATTTGCCTAACAATGCTTTTGGTAAACGGACCCCTGGTTGACAAGATGATTCACTAATTTGCGTCCGTGCACAGAAGATACTTCTCTCTTAAATAACTTTGCTAATACTTTATACTCTGCTGAGAAATGATTTTGTATACGCCCTTATTGTAGCTAGCTACTTTTAGTTTGACTTGCTTGAATTACGGGAATTATGGGTAGCTTTATATGTAACGTCCTCAACAGTATACACATGATGGACAGACCCGCTGCACCCTGAAGACATATTGTCTAAAGCAAGTAAACAAAAGACAAACAAAATGAAAGAGTCCTCAAGTGTGTGGTCATATAGTACAGATGCTATTTCATTAAATTTGGACTTATCCACTCAGGAGAACAGGGTATGGCTTAGCTTTCTTCATAATTACTTGTCCCACCGATGCGCCATCAAAGGATTTCTCCTACATAGAAAAGCAGGGGCCTGTGACACTCCTAAATAACAGGACTCCTCACAGCTGGAGATAATCTTTGGTCCACCTGCCTTGAAGGATTACGGAAAGGTCCTTGATGTCTTTCCCTCTGTCTTTCTTTCTGAATTAGTTTAGCTCTGATGGGGGTGTGTGTGTGTGTTTTCTGTTGAGGCAGTGTTAAGTGGATTTACACATTGGATTTCCGAGAGACTGCGAGACTTGCTTGTGTAAGCCACAGCATCCCATCGGGAGCTTTAGTCAGATGATAATGCTTGTTTTCACTTTTAACGCCAGCACAGTCCAACACTCTGTATATTTCTCTATCTTAGCTAAAACTCTCACAATCAAACAAGCGACCCCTTACATACACGTGCGCACTCCTAACAGCGGGGCGCCGAGTCCTAGCAGGAGTGTGTGATCAACAATGCAATCCAGAGCCAGCATGGTGACCTCTCCGCGACCCCTCGGCTTTAGAGACTCTCTTTAAAATGCCCTCGTTCACCCACACAGCTTACACTACAGCTCCCGTTTCCCCCCTCTCCCTCCCCGCTCATTTTTTGCCTCCTTCCATCCCGGGAAAGCCCTACAGGCTTATGGGCAGCTCATTACAAGCTGAGAGTAAACACAGGGCTTAAGGCAGATGTAGGCAGAGGCCACATCCAAAGGGGCACAGGCAGCCATAATGAGAGGACACAGCAGATTCAGGCCCAGGGTGGAGCGTAACATCCCCAACCCGGCAGCCTGAACCAGTCACGCACAGGACTGTATCAAAGGCCTACAGACTTGGAAAGACTACAGAAAGAGCATCATCATTAAGATGATTTGTGGATTGGGGACGCAGTTGATCCGTGGTCCGTACGGTTCGGCACGCATGTGATTCGCGGATTAACTCCTAAAACTGCTAATAACCATTGTAGAGTGAAAGTTTATAGTTTGGATTAGGGATTAGGGGACCTACACTGGTCTCACGGTTCGGTTCGAATACGATTATCATGTCATCGGTTCAGTTCAATTCGATATCGCGATGCATCGCATCCTCAATTTTCAATTTTACTTCAATAGGGAATGGATGTGCGCGCTCGCGCGTGTGTGTGTGTGTTCGCCTATTTGGGAAGTTGTAGTGACAGAAAGAGTGACATTCCAGTTTAAGTTTCAAGGGAGTAAAGTCTGTTTATGCCATTAAGAAAATTAAATTCTGTCAAATCAATTTTGTTTTAAAGAAATGTGTTTTAATGATGTGCGCATGAACAGAAGAAGAAGCGTAAATCAGGACTTGCGCATTTCAGCGCTCGAACACCGAATTAATTCCTCTTTCGCATTTCCTTGCCCTTGAACGGACACATACACATAAAATTATGTCTAAATACTTGTTGAAAGAATTCTCTTGGTTTTTCATAAGTGAAAAGTTGAGAAAGAAACCGGATGTTTGTCAGTTTTTTCTGTCCGTGCATTCGGTCTTAAAGTGACAGCAGACACCTCATCTTCCTACTGTTATCTGTGTCATAAATGTCAAAGGGTCATTCCACCGGTGGAGACATGAATATGTATTGAAAGTGGGTCATATATGTAGTAGAATAGTATCATAAATTTCTAATTTGGGACCTTCTTGGCCGATAAAAGGCAGAAAATGACTTTTTAGTGCTTGTGGATTGTAGACAATCTAGCTTAACTGCAAGATATTTGTGCAATGAACCTGCCACTTTAGCGTGTTAACAAATTGAAAATAAACTTACTTTACAGAAAGACGACCATTTGACCCTGTAGGCTTTGGCTGACGTTGCCAGTTGACGTTAGGTATTCTAAAGTAGGTCTCCAGGACGCCGCTATCCATGTGTGGTGCGAAACTCGGGTGAGCAACAACACACACGTCCGTGTCATCCTCCGATTCCGTAGCACCGCTGGACTTCTCGGCAGCAGACAGACTCTTGTTCTGTGTCCATCGGCGCACAGTGAGAGCACAGGCACCACCAATCTGCCCCAGCTCGAGCCATTGCGGGCTCCTCGTCCGCGGCAGGCAGATCGTCTGCATCGGCTGTGGTGACAGCAGCTTCCGGTTCCTCCATAGCCCTCAGCTGCTCGTCGCTATACTGTGGCTCATAAAGGCAGCCAATAACATCCGTTTCTACCATAACTTCGTCAAAATCCAGATCCTCCATAATGCATCCGCCTGTGTATTCAGTACCTTCGTCCTTATTTTCAAAAAGTTTCTCCCGGTGAAATCAAACGCACTGGCACTGATCTGATAGGTCTGTTAGCGCATTAGGTCCAGCCCCCTATGGCGGGTTTGAAAGAGTGGGAACTAGTGCTTGTAGTCTTCACAGAAATCCCCCCCTTTTACACTTCCTCCTACAATGACGTAAAATGACGATTTTTGCGTCATTGTAGGAGGAAGTGAAAAAGGTAAATAGAGGATTTCTCTCGTCTCAGGGGAAAATGAAAGAGTGTTGCACGACCATTCAATAGTATGACTGGATTTCTAACAATGGAAATCTTAATGCAAATGGATGGAGTGACCCTTTAATAAAACAAGGTTATGGAACAGTTTACCACAATATATTAGATTATTATCAACCCTTAGTGAGTTCAGAGGACATTTAAAAACATATTTTTCCATTGTTGGCTTTTAATCATGCACAAGTGTCGAGGTACTGTTGTCACAGATGCCGGTTTTTAAGAGTTTGAAGGTGTTTTAGGTGCATTTAAGACTCATAAGAGTCTGTGGGTCTAACAATCTGAAAGTACATATTTAGCATATTCTTTATTTATAGTTATTTGTGTTTGTTATATTTTTAATACGTTATTGTTTGTGCAGCACTAGGGGCAACATTGTTGTATTATTATGTGCTTTATAAATCAATTTGAATTGGAATTAATATAACAAAAT
>NW_027509227.1:105000-240000 GCF_051911475.1 Siphateles boraxobius
CGCACTCCAGTAAACCCTACCAGGTATATACAGCGGCGTGTAACTCTTACGCCACTTCGGCGGGTTCAATTTGATATATAATCAGGGCTTGACATTAACTTTTTTACTCACCAGCTCACTGTGACGAGTGGTTTGTCAAAGTTACAAGCCTGGACACAATTTTAACGTTGATACCATGGGGGAAAACTGCCATATAGATACACTGCAAAAAATTATTTTCTTACTTAGTATTTTTGTCTTGTTTCCAGTCCAAATATCTAACATTTCTTAAATCAAGATGCATTTACTAAAGTAGTAAAATGACATAAGACATTAAGTCTTGTTTTCTGGGGAAATAAATAAAAATTAAGAGAGTTTTTGCCTAAAACAAGCAAAATTATCCGCCAATGGGATAAGAAAAATAATCTTGTGTTTATGTTTTGAATTAAGATTATTTTTCTTACCCCATTGGCAGATAATTTTGCTTTTTTTTAAGCATCAACTCACTTAATTTTGATTAATTCTCCCGGAAAAAAGGACATCATATCGTATGTCATTTTACTCATCTAGTAAATGCATCTTGATTTTAGAATTTTTAGATATTTGGACTTTAAACAAGACAAAAATACTAAGTACGAAAAGCATTTTGTTGCAGTGTATTTGTAATATTATCCCATCATTTGGCAGCAGATTTATTAGGCTGCTGTCACTTTAAGACAGATCCATTAAACTGTTTTATATAGCCAATATTATTGTCTTTATATGCCGCACTTTGGGTGTGAGCACTAAATCTGTGGGAATGAGTAAAAATATGCTCAATACACGCAATCCCAAACCGAAATTCAAGCCCTGTAACAACAACAATATTCATCCATAGCAAATTAATCGAGTGAGTGAGGAGAGGCGGGTTTGTGTTTCTGATGTTTCAGTATCGGTATGTATTGAAAAATCTATATTTTTGACAACACTACATTGCACTTAACTTATTATTTCAAATGCCCTTTAAAAAGACTACAATTGAAAAAATATATACAGTATATTACATAAAACTCAATCAGCCAAAGTGGCTCGTAGGAGTGACTGTGTTGCACGCCACTGCTGAAATACACACGCTTCTGGTGGGATGTCAAGCCCTGTGTATAATATATACATTTTACAATTGTAGCCTTTTAAAAAAGGCATCTGAAATAATAAACTAAGTGCAATGCAGTGTTGTCAAAAATATAGATTTCTCGATGCATATCAATATTGAAATATCAGAATAGATAAATGATACCAGCTGTTCTTTCTAGTTACACACAAACCCGCCTCTCCTCACTCACTCGATTCATTTGCTCCGGATGAATATTGTTGCTGTTACAGGGCTTGAATTTCGGCGTGGGATTGCGCGGCGTGGGATTAGTGCTCACACCCAAAGTACACGCACATAAAGCCACCTCTCAGAACTAAATTGAGGTTTTTTTCTCTGCTTATTGCACTTAAACAGTCAAATACACACAAATAATGTCAAAAAGACGGTCTTGGTGATGTAAACACAGTCAGTTATGTTTTAAGTGAATGTAAACAGTTGAGAAAGAAAACGCATGTGTAATGGATCCGTGCATCAGGTCTTAAAGTGACAGCAGCCTAATATCCCTGCTGGCAAATTATGAGATATAATATATATATATGGCAGTTTTCCCCCATGGTATCGATGTCCAAATTGGGCCAGTGAAAATGCTGAGTGGCTTGTAACTTTGGAAAAGCATTAGCCACAGTGGCTGGAGAACAAAAAAGTTAATGTCAAGCCTTGTTTGTCATTAGAGAATTGCTGTTGGTATTTGTTGCCCCAAACCTGTGCGCCGCTGCTATTATTTACACTGATTACATTTTAAACATATTTAAAATACAATTTTGGGGTTTGCATTTATTTCAGGTGATAATTGAAAGCGTAGTGGAGAGGAAAAGTTGGGGAGACATTGCCGTGGACGACATCAAAATCTTAGAAAATCTGAACATGGCCGACTGCAAAGGTGAGTCAACTCAGAGCAAAGAGTCCTTTTACATGTAGTTACTATAGTAATACCAGTAAATTAGGCATAATTACAGTACATGCAACCAACCCTAATCCAAACCCTAATTCTCAACCCTATAGTAAAGTACATGTTGTTTATTATTATTACTCCGTACTTAATGCGTAATTACACTGTAACAAAGACATCTTAAAATAAAGGGTAACACTTACATGTAGTTACTATAATAATAACTATAAACCCTAAACCAAATCCTAAGCCTATAGTAAGTACATGTAGTTAAGTATTATTACTCAGTACTTAAATGTATAATTACAGTGTAACAACGACACCTTAAAATAAAGTGTAACCTAAAGAAATGACAACATGTTAAAATATTTAAATACCAAAATTGTTAAATAAATATATAATATTCAGTATTTTCTAAAGCTTCAATAATTTAAATATTTTCGAGGTTTACACTTTATTACAAATTATTTAAATATTTTTCTAGTCAATTGTGATTCGTTTTTTGTTGTATTATTATCATATTTACTCATAAATAGACATTTCTACCTAATTAAATAATTTAGATCTTGACATAACTAGAAACAATTATATTCATTTTTAAAAAATCCATGGCTTTTTAAGAGTTTATTAACTTTTCAGGGGTCTAGAAATCGCACTTTTAAAATTCCCTCTAAAATCCAGGTTTTCCAAGACAGTGAAAACCCTGGATGTTAAATAAAAATATAATTTTTAGCTTTTGTAGTTATTATCGTGCAGCTGAGAACCTCTGACTTAGATGACAATATTGGACTTTATTAATCTTAATGTCACCCTTTTGCAGACCCAGATGTCCCAGCAGAGCCGATTCAACCCGAGGACACCTTCAACGAAATCAGTGAGTGGTTTTCTCGAATCTGAGGCACACAAACGCTGAATAACTGTTGAATCACTCTCAAGATTAGTGACTGAAGAAGGCTTATGTTACAGTGTGTTTGGAGGGCGTTTATATCACATTGCATTCATCTCAATTAAAAACTGTTATTAAACATCACTGAACCAACATATTTACATTAATTTGAACCACCAAAACCAATTATTAATAGGTTAAATCAGGTAGAAATTACGGAAGCCCTGAACCGCAACGTAAAATAAAATAAAAATAAAAAAACGGTAAAAAAATATATATTCTAAAATTACGAGAATAAAGTGATAGCATTTTCGGAAATAAAATCAAAATATTTTGAGAATAAAAAACATTTTGAGAAATGTTCTTAAAAAATAAAATAAAAATTCCTACGGAAAAACTGTATTCTCGTAATTTTGACTTTATTCTCAAAATATTACGACTTTATTCTCGTAATGTTTCGACTTTATTCTCAAAATATTACGACTATTCTTGTAATGTTTTGACTTTATTCTCAAAATATTACGACTTTATTCTCAAAATATTTCGACTTTATTCTCAAAATATTACGACTATTCTTGTAATGTTTCGACTTTATTCTCAAAATATTACGACTTTATTCTCAAAATATTTCGACTTTATTCTCAAAATATTACGACTATTCTTGTAATGTTTCAACTTTATTCTCAAAATATTACGACTTTATTCTCGTAATGTTTCGACTTTATTCTCAAAATATTACGACTTTATTCTCGTAATGTTTCGACTTTATTCTCAAAATATTACGACTTTATTCTCGTAATGTTTCGACTTTATTCTCAAAATATTATGACTATTCTTGTAATGTTTCGACTTTATTCTCAAAATATTACGACTTTATTCTCAAAATATTTCGACTTTATTCTCAAAATATTACGACTATTCTTGTAATGTTTCGACTTTATTCTCAAAATATTACGACTTTATTCTCAAAATATTTCGACTTTATTCTCAAAATATTACGACTATTCTTGTAATGTTTCAACTTTATTCTCAAAATATTACGACTTTATTCTCGTAATGTTTCGACTTTATTCTCAAAATATTACGACTTTATTCTCGTAATGTTTCGACTTTATTCTCAAAATATTACGACTTTATTCTCGTAATGTTTCGACTTTATTCTCAAAATATTACGACTATTCTTGTAATGTTTCGACTTTATTCTCAAAATATTACGACTTTATTCTCAAAATATTTCGACTTTATTCTCAAAATATTACGACTATTCTTGTAATGTTTCGACTTTATTCTCAAAATATTACGACTTTATTCTCAAAATATTTCGACTTTATTCTCAAAATATTACGACTATTCTTGTAATGTTTCAACTTTATTCTCAAAATATTACGACTTTATTCTTGTAATGTTTCGACTTTATTCTCAAAATATTACGACTTTATTCTCGTAATGTTTCGACTTTATTCTCAAAATATTACGACTTTATTCTCGTAATGTTTCGACTTTATTCTCAAAATATTACGACTATTCTTGTAATGTTTCGACTTTATTCTCAAAATATTACGACTTTATTCTCAAAATATTTCGACTTTATTCTCAAAATATTACGACTATTCTTGTAATGTTTCGACTTTATTCTCAAAATATTACGACTTTATTCTCAAAATATTTCGACTTTATTCTCAAAATATTACGACTATTCTTGTAATGTTTCAACTTTATTCTCAAAATATTACTACTTTATTCTCGTAATGTTTCGACTTTATTCTCAAAATATTACGACTTTATTCTCGTAATGTTTCGACTTTATTCTCAAAATATTACGACTATTCTTGTAATGTTTCGACTTTATTCTCAAAATATTACGACTTTATTCTCAAAATATTTCGACTTTATTCTCAAAATATTACGACTATTCTTGTAATGTTTCAACTTTATTCTAAAAATATTACGACTTTATTCTCAAAATATTTCGACTTTATTCTCAAAATATTACGACTATTCTTGTAATGTTTCAACTTTATTCTCAAAATATTACGACTTTATTCTCGTAATGTTTCGACTTTATTCTCAAAATATTACGACTTTATTCTCGTAATGTTTCGACTTTATTCTCAAAATATTACGACTATTCTTGTATTGTTTCGACTTTATTCTCAAAATATTTCGACTTTATTCTCAAAATATTTCGACTTTATTCTCAAAATATTTTGACATTACTCTCATAATTGTACTTTTTTTTTTTTTGCGGTTCAGGACTTCCGTAAGAAATGTCTCTTTTTGTGGTAAAGATTTCAGATCTCAAACAGGCTTGTTTTAATACCTGTTCTCTTCTAGTTGTGGACATCACAGACTTCCCTGAGATCGTGGAGAACCATGAGATCAGCGGAGCCGGGAACATGCTGAAGACGCTGGACCCCATCCTCATCACCATCATCGCCATGAGCGCGCTGGGAGTGTTCCTCGGCGCCATCTGTGGTGTGGTTCTGTACTGCGCCTGCTCACACAGCGCCATGTCCGACAGGAACTTATCCGCCCTGGAAAACTATAACTTTGAGCTTGTGGACGGTGTCAAGTTAAAGAAGGACAAGCTCAGCTCACAGAACTCGTACTCGGAAGCGTGAGGCGCCAACCAATGAGAGGGAACCTCTTCTCAGGGAGGGCGGGGCTTAAACGGACTGCCGATGCCATCCGATTGGAGGAGGACAAGGCTATGTGGTTCAGTGAACCAATGGGAGGACGAGGGACTGAGCCGTGCTTTTCTCAGGAGCTGCAGTGAACGGAACCTACCATTAGGGGGACACTGTGTACAAAACATTGAATTCAAGGATTTAAAAGAAACAAACAAAAAACAAACAAAATGAAAAATAAGAATATGTACAGATGATTGAAATTATTATTTTAATTTTTAATTTTATTGTTTTGTATTATTTTTAGTTGATCATTTTTACAATCGGATGCTGGTGTTGAGACCAATATATAATAATGTTATAAAGTATTTATCTTTTTTTTTCTAGGAGGAAAAAAATCATTTATTTTTTATTTTAAAAGATTGTTTTGCGCTTTAAGGAGATGTGTAAAAAAAAAACTAAAAAAAAAATGAACCATATACGACCAAGGGAAGGTAATTATCAAAGGGGGTGGAATATCATCCAGCCCTGATGCATTCTGGGTATGGTTCAGTCAGTGCCTTTGGTACATCTTTTTTGGCCTCCTCCGTTGTTGTTGTTTTTTTTTTTTTGTTGGTGTTTTTAACCCTTTAGTTCTCAAAAAAGGCTGTTGGTCGAATCTGCAAAACAAAACCCGGTGAATTCATAAGCGCTTTAATGTTGAAATCCTGCATATTGTACATAAGTTTTAATATATTTTAATGCCCTTTTCAAAGAAACGAGTAAAAGGACAAAAAAGAAAGCTGCAGTATCCCTTTTTTCTTGGGTTGTATGTTGTAAATACAATCGTCTGACTGTTTTGTGAAAGTGAAACGTGTGCTTTTTTTCCCGTCCTGTTTGGTTATTTTGCTACGCTCCCAAAAGATGCAGCCCTTGTTCAGAACAGATCCAGTGCACATTTCATCATGGGAATCCGTCATATCAACGCTATAATCACACCAAAAAGAAAAAAAAGCTCATCATTGCCTTGCTTTGTTTTAAAGTGAACGACCCCAAACATCTCATTAAAGTGCTTACTCCACCATCCGTCGAGCTTGAGTCTCTCGTATCAGTATACTGTCGTGTACTGTACCTTTAAGAGTGGTGCTATTAAAGTATTTTTTTTTTTTTTTGCTATTTAAGTTCTCATGCGACCGCTTGATTGCGTGATGATGTCGTCATAGTGGAGTTCTGTCATTGGCCTTGTGTCTGTACCAAAGGACTGTTGCCTCAAACTGCAGGGTCCAATCACAACAACCCATTGTTGTCATGTGACATCTCGATCTCATCTCATTGGTTCTGAACCTAACAGATTAACGCTGGTTTCGTGGCTCATTATCATTCCGTTCTGGACTGGTGAATGGATCTGACTGTAGCAATGACATCACATATAGTTTAACCAATCACAGGGCTTCACTGCAGACAATACTAATGTTTTCTACAGGTTTCTTGGTATGTTCATGTAATGTGTTGTATACTGTGGCAAACACTTTTTTTTTCTCCCATTTATTTCCGATGACATGAATCCACGTGCTACATGTGTGTGTTAATGGTGACTGGCTTCAGTCGGGATTCTGTGAGAAAGCATACTGTAGCATTAACTAAAACAAAACAATGTTGCACTGATCAATATATTTGATGAAGTTTATGTGTTTATAGCATTCATTTGTACAAAAGACAACGGAGATGAAAAAAGACAGTGTTAATTTTTTAAAAATATAGTTTCAGAATATGTAATACGATTCTGAAATGGTCAATTATCGAGATGTTTTCATTATTGAAAAAGGTATACAGATTTCCTATAGTAAAGTTCACATTTACCTGACCCGGTTATCTTTTTGTTTTTGTACTGTCGTTTAAATTTTGTGCTGATTTTCTTTTCTTTTCTTTTTTACGAGAAGATGCGGAAGCAAAGAAAAAACTTTTATTTTCAATACTGCCTCTGTAATTTGCTGTTGTAGGAAGGAAAAAAATGAATAAAAACAGCAAGGCCTTAAAATGGATTTCAATGTTTTGTATTTGAGCATCTGCATCACAAGAGGAAAAAACTCAATTCCAAAGATTCAGCTCCAATAAATGTTTCTGAAACTTATATTTTCTCTTTTATAATTTATTTTCATTTATTTATTTTTTAATGCATTTTTGTTTAGGCTTTAATAATTTCCTATATTTGAAGCAGAAAGGCGTGCATGCAGATGTAGAGAGAGGGCGCTGTTAAGCAACTTTAGTTTCTATTGTCCATAGTTTCAATAGAAATTACATGTTTTAGTTTACCAAAAATGTTTGTCGGCACATTCGGCAGTACTCTTTAACCTTATTTCACTGACAATAGAATAAGTAATTAGCATGCAATTAAGTGTCCATAAACATTACATTATTATAAAAGCTATATTTTTTCTGTTATAAGTACTTTTATTTTAAAGTTTGCTTCAGCCAGTGTTGTGAGACGAAGGCTGCGTCCGAAAGGTACTTATTTTGAATAAGAAAGTACTTCACAAATATTAAAAAAGTATGTTCTATAGTATGTAATATTGAATGCAATCCGTACGTACTTCATTAGCCATGTTTGTCATTGTTATGTGACCTATGATGTCAGTTATGTTGCTTCACTTTTCACCGAGTATTATACTGTGAATTCAGACATACTGATTTTGTCACTCACTGTTTTTCGCCTACTATATAGTATAGGGAAGTATGTGATTTATTAAAGTATTCACATTCATTACTCAGGTAGAAGTATACAGTAGATCCTAGGGTTTAAAAAGACTTCTGAATCAACTCAAGCTTTTTACTCAAGTATATGTGAAAAAGTACTGGTCTCAAAACTACTTAAAGTATAAAAATAAAAGTAATGTAAGGAAAAAAAATACCATTAAGGACAAAAGCTTAGGCTGCGCCAAAGGGGGAAAAATACATTTTTCTAAAGGCCATAATGACTATAATGTTATATTAAAATGTTAATGCTCCCTGTTTCAGCCGCATATATGTCCATTGATGGATCGCTGAATGGTATATGTTTATATACTTCTCATCCAAACACAATCAAATACACCTTATCCGGATGGGTTTTACTTTTTTTTTTTTAACAATGATAAACCGTAGGGAAATAGGAGTAACGAGGCTGTTTTTAAAATGTAAGGAGTAGAAGTAAAAAGTCGGCTGAAAAATAATGACTCCTGTAAAGTATAGATACACAAAATTTCTACTTAAATAAGGTAACAAAGTATTTGTACTTCGTTATTTGACACTTCTGGTGATTTCGGACGCAGCCACACACACACATGTGCATTGGCTTGAAAAATGCAGGTTTTTTGTCATGATTTGAGTGTTTAAGAACAACATTTATGAGACAGTTGTTGTCAGATTTCATTAGTGACTTTGAATATGAAATTTAATCATAAGCTTTGGAGATTTTTGATGTTTCCCCATTCAAAGAGAAAGCAGCTGTACTAGCATGAGGCGTTTCAAAGATGGCCGCCGACTGAAATTACTTGTCTTAAAGGGACTTCGACTGGACTCAGACGTTTATGAGATATAGTCTTTGTGACAACTAGCCAAGTCTTTGAATTAAACTCTCAAAACACATTTGGAAACAGACAGAAAATATGGTCTCATTGGTGGATGTTTGCAGTTCAGCACGAAACACCAGGAAAGAGTAACAAAAGCTGTCTTTCATTACTCAACACAGCTCCTCAATGCTCAAGTTTATCCATCACAACAAAACCAATTGCCGGAATATACAACATGAAGAGGCTTGAGCTGAAAATCAATGCAATCTTTCAGTTAAAACAACTTTAATCAACAAAAACACACACTGTGTCTCAGTCTCTCTGTCTCAAAGAATAGTTCTGTGCACACAAGCATGGGAAATATGGGTATTATAAGAAATCTCCTCAAATTATAAGCTGTTCCATGTACAACATTGCAAATATAACATTTAGCAAAATAATTATTTTGGAAAGGTGAATTTTGAAGTAAATTACGTTAAGATTTCCTGATCGTGACAGTGACACGTCTGCAAATTTCAAACTAAATCCACTGCTAATCACCCTGTTATCAAGGTTAGCATTAGCATTTAAAGGTCTATCATGTGACTTTTCTATAAAAAGTAGAAAAACTAATGTTGTTTATGTCGATTTTATGTGGAAGGGTGGGTGTGTTATTCTTGATCAATCAAGAGATATAGGCCATTAAAAGAATAAATAAGATTTTGTCAGATTTACTCATGTCATTCCAAACCTCTATATTCTATGATGATTCAATACATTATGCAGCAGTGTTTTAATTCAAGATTCGTCATTTTTTTCAGCAGAAATACCCTTTCATTTTCATAATCAGTGCAATATATTATTGCATGCTCTACAGTTTCTGCTGATCCACAAAAACTATAACTACCAGACTCATGTTTCTTTGCTCTATCTTGGGAATAATGTAGAGCTGTGCTCAAGACATGAAGTCTTCAAATGCTCCTCTTTCTGGAACTACGTTTATCAACTCATGTAGTTCACAATGATGATCACAAGAGGGCAGTGCTGTACAATTACAATCTACTACAAGCAGGCATCATCTGAAGCCAGGAGAAAGATTTTTTTAATGATATGAATAATATATATATATATATAAACATTGCGCTTATTAAATATAAACATTGATCAATGCAATGGGATCTTAAACAATTTAAATCAGTCCAAATAATAAACTTAAAACCAGCAGCATTTGTACACCGTTTCTAGAGTTACTCCTGAAGTATTGCAGTATTCAGGCAAGAATTCGTTGTGAAAGCTGCATTGCCTCTTTTGGGCGTCTATGTTTTCTTGTGCTTATGTAATCATAGCAACCACGGTTTTCTGGGTCTGTTTTCCAACATCTTTTTCCATCGTTCTTCTTTGTAAGGAATCCACCCCAAACTTTCAACATAAAGCCTGGATTCCCTCTTAACAATACCTTTCTGATTTAGTAACAGATCTGATTCAATTATATATATACATTTCTTATGTATATTTATTTATTTATTTATTTATTTATTTATTTATCTCTCTCTCTCTCTCTCTCTCTCTCTCTCTCTCTCTCTCTCTCTCTCTCTCTCTCTCTCTCTCTCTCTCTCTCTCTCTCTCTCTCTCTCTCTCTCTCTCTCTCTCTCTCTCTCTCTCTCTCTCTCTCTCTCTCTCTCTCTCTCTCTCTCTCTCTCTCTCTCTCTCTCTCTCTCTCTCTCTCTCTCTCTCTCTCTCTCTCTCTCTCTCTCTCTCTCTCTCTCTCTCTCTCTCTCTCTCTCTCTCTCTCTCTCTCTCTCTCTCTCTCTCTCTCTCTCTCTCACTGTACATCATACATATTGCCAAAGCTTGGAATACATAGAATAATTATAAAGACATCCAAATAGTAAAATATTATTATAACATACTTAAATCTAAATGTACGCATTAGATTATTTGTACATATTAATAATGTAAATAAAAACTCTCTCTTTTTGTGACAAGCATCAATGTATCTGTTACGATGTACGCAGGAATGAAGCAGAGAGTGAATCCAAATGCAAGCACTTTAATCAAACTAACAGGTAATCCAATGGAACTCAGGACAGGGACAGGAACAAGGAACTGGGAATAACACACCATCAAACAACGACCGACAAACACCAACTGAAGAACAAGGGTATAAATACAAGGGCAAACAAGCTAAACAAGATAACAAGGGGGCGTGGCTAATCTGAAACACATGGGGAGACTAATCAACAGAACCAGCTGAACATGTAAAGACAGTTGTCGGGAACCGACATCACACCCACTGGCTCGGGAACAGACATCGCACACACTGGCACACTGGCTCGGGAACAGACATCGCACACACTGGCTCGGGAACAGACATCGCACACACTGGCTCGGGAACAGACATCGCACACACTGGCTCGGGAACAGACATCGCACACTGGCTCGGGAACAGACATCACACACACTGGCACACTGGCTCGGGAACCGACATCACACACACTGGCACACTGGCTCGGGAACCGACATCACACACACTGGCACACTGGCTCGGGAACAGACATCACACACACTGGCTCGGGAACAGACATCACACACACTGGAACAGCAGACAACACACACACTGGCTCGGAGGCAGTGACGTGAACAGTCTCTGGATCGGCAGACGTGACTTGAACAGTCTCTGGATCGGCAGACGTGACTTGAACAGTCTCTGGATCGGCAGACGTGACTTGAACAGTCTCTGGATCGGCAGGCGTGACTTGAACAGTCTCTGGATCGGCAGACGTGACGTGAACAGTCTCTGGATCGGCAGACGTGACTTGAACAGTCTCTGGATCGGCAGACGTGACTTGAACAGTCTCTGGATCGGCAGACGTGACTTGAACAGTCTCTGGATCGGCAGACGTGACGTGAACAGTCTCTGGATCGGCAGGCGTGACTTGAACAGTCTCTGGATCGGCAGACGTGACGTGAACAGTCTCTGGATCGGCAGACGTGACTTGAACAGTCTCTGGATCGGCAGACGTGACTTGAACAGTCTCTGGATCGGCAGACGTGACTTGAACAGTCTCTGGATCGGCAGACGTGACTTGAACAGCCTCTGGATCGGCAGACGTGACTTGAACAGTCTCTGGATCGGCAGACGTGACTTGAACAGTCTCTGGATCGGCAGACGTGACTTGAACAGTCTCTGGATCGGCAGACGTGACTTGAACAGTCTCTGGATCGGCAGACGTGACTTGAACAGTCTCTGGATCGGCAGACGTGACTTGAACAGTCTCTGGATCGGCAGACGTGACTTGAACAGTCTCTGGATCGGCAGACGTGACTTGAACAGTCTCTGGATCGGACGGGACCAGCGGCGAGGACTCTGGGCTGACAGGAAGTACAGGAAGGACTTCCAGGCATTGTAGGACGCGGGAAGTCCTCTTCCTCCTCCGTCTCCGAGAGCGAGAGGGCGCTGGGCTGGACGGGACCAGCGGTGAAGGCTCTGGCTGGACGTGGCTGACGTGAAGCTCTGGCTGGACGTGAAAATCCAGCTGGGCGTAGAGGTCAGATGATGACCTGGCATACCGTCGGAGGAAGCTCTCCAGACATCGGGAGAGTGCCTCTCTCCAGTCCAGACCAGAGATATTGGGAAGCTCCCTCGGGCTGACCTCCTTAGCCCCCAGCCGGTAACACAATTTAATTGCCTCGTCTCCGAGGGAGCAGGAAGAAGCAAGAGGAATAAATCCCCACGTGAACTGAAATAAATCAGGGCAATCCAGGCCAAGACTGCGATCTGACCCGCGAATTCCCGGCTCATGCTGGGGAGATCAGACGAGGTCCGTGCTGCTGGATTCATTTTGGTCGGTCGTTCTGTTACGATGGCAGGAATGAAGCAGAGAGTGAATCCAAATGCAAGCACTTTAATCAAACTAACAGGTAATCCAATGGAACTCAGGACAGGGACAGAACAAGGAACTGGGAATAACACACCATCAAACAACGACCGACAAACACCAACTGAAGAACAAGGGTATAAATACACAGGCAAACAAGCTAAACAAGATAACAAGGGGGCGTGGCTAATCGGAAACACATGGGGAGACTAATCAACAGAACGGGGAACAGCTGAACATGTAAAGACAGGGAAACACATGACAGACAAGAACAAGGAACAAAATACAACGCCCACACCGTGACAGTATCTGGCTGCTAGTATACAATCTCTTTTTTCACCTAATAGATGTTGATATTGTGTTTTGTTGTTTAATTTTATGAAGTTAGGGGAAAGTATTTCAAAATTATTTTGTATAAAAAGGCTCTCTCTCTCTCTCTCTCTCACTTCTCTTCTGTGCTCCCTTTTCTTTGGAATTCAAGAAATTTTCTTTGGATCTATATTTACATTTGAACAGAGCCATGGGCAGGGGGAAAAGTTATGAATGTAAACTATTGTGTTTATTTTTATTATAATAATGACCATTTATGAAAGTTAACACCTTTCTGATGAGAGGAACATAATGAAAATTAAATTATTGTTGTTTACCCTTATTACATTAAAGTTGTATCTCCAATGAAAATAACATGTAAAGATGTACTTCAAATATTTATGGCATGCTGTCTTGTTACTTTTAGATAAAAAAATATACCAATCAAAAAAAATAAAAAAATAATTATAACATCACATATAAAATATATAGAGAGATTGGGCTACAAAATAAAATGTAAAAAATACAAGAATTAACTTCTAATTCCTAATAACCGATTTTACAGGCTTACATTTCATTAATACTTAAAGACAAAATTACTGAGGCAAAACCACCTTTTGTAATTATTTATTTTTTAAGTAGACATTAAGGACATAAACATAAACATTTACAACTATAACTACATCCAAAAAGATAACTCAACTAAAATGACTGAGTTTACAATACAGGAGGGGTTACACTGGAGAGAAAACAGCCATAAAGACCTTCAAACAAGGTTAAAGGTTGTATCAGTGATTTCAGGCCCAAAAATAAATGTCTAATCTTTCCTAACGATCCGCTAGCTGCCCGCCCCATAAGCATGCCGTCCAAAAACCGCGTCTCTGTAGGCAGCGTAGGCTCTGAGATCTGCACACAAAAACAAATGTGTACAACCACCACTCAAAACCAAAATAAAGTGTTCCAACCAATCACTGACAGGGGCGGGTGTTGTGAGGTTTTGCGCTCGTGCACGGCTGGACGCGAAATCGGAGGAACACCCGCCCCTGTCAGTGATTGGTTGGAACACTGTTTATTTTGGTTTTGAGTGGTGCTTGTACACATTTGTTTTTGTGTGCAGATCTCAGAGCCTACGCTGCCTACAGAGACGCGGTTTTTGGACGGCATGCTTATGGGGCGGGCAGCTAGCGGATCGTTAGGAAAGATTAGACATTTATTTTTGGGCCAGAAATCACTGATACAACCTTTAACCATTATTTCTTTTACTTTTATGAATATGAAAAAAATAAATTATTAAACATTTACTTACAGAATACAAAAATGAAGATCCATAAGCCAGAAAAAAGAGCCAGAGGTTCAGGGACTGATAGATATTACATCACATTTGATTTCAGAGAAAGAACAAAGAACAAATAAATATAAACAAAAGTAAAATTAAAATAATAATTATAATTATACCAAAACGCCAAAAATTGAGCATACATTCAAAGTTTTAGTAGCCTTTTTGTTACAAGAGGTAGATAAGGATTTGATATAGATCTTAACATCATTTTGAAAGTGAGAAAAATTGGGGGTAACTTTCACATTTTTTGCAAGCAAAATAATTAAGACCTTATCTAGTACGTGTGGGAGTCAGAGGGTCCGTGACGTCAGGAGGGGCGTGGCCTGTCGGAGGCTCTGCTGACCTCATAGTTTTTATTCCAGGGTTCATCAGCTCCTCTTTCTCCGATGCGAACGCATAGACGATCATAAACGCGAGTGTGTGGAATACTTCATTTCACAGCGGGCGGACGCGGAATGGATTGTTTTGTGTGATTTGTTTTGCCTGAAGGATTTAAGAGAAGCTCTTTAAGGGTTAAAGAGAAACAGAAGGATACACGTTGACAAAAGACCCATATGAGGCTTCGAAAGTGAAGAGAGAAAACTAGTAATAAAAGCCATAAGGTAAAGTTATACTGTCCGCCGAATGAAAGAACGCTGTTTTCATCGTGGTTTTATTTTGATTTGATTATAGTAAATGGTAAAGTGTTTTTTTTAAATCAGATGTGAGAGTGAAATGTGAGGTAAAGTCTTGAGTAACGGTCCTTCTCTCGCAGATATTTTGGGTGGTTTATAAAAAGATCTTGTATCTTCTTCAGTTAGGTAGACGCCTCGTTGGCAGTTTACGTGTTTTTGTGTGTGATTTCTAGCACGCAACAGGGAAAACTTTCCTGGTGTTTTGTTCCATCTGTTTTCTCTATCAACTCCAAACTTGTTGCTATAGGGAGAATCATTTTTCCTAGCATTTTGTGCTCGTATCCTATCTTTATTTATTTGGCTGAGCATTTCCTTTACAGTGATTTATTATTAATACTAGGCTAGTAATCAAAATATCTGTTTATTTATTATGTTCCGAAGTTGTATTTCAAAATGGAAAAAAGGAACGATGACGTACGTTCGAACGTGTATGATGTCATTTGACTTTCAAATGTAGCGATTATTCCAGGCTGCAGGTTTTTGTGGGACTTGATTTGGACTTTAGAATGGTTCTTTTATATATATAATATTTCAAACCATATACTTCAAAATCATATACTAATAAGTAATGGAATAAGAAATAAACAATACAATGTATTAACTTTACACTGTAATAACTTACACTTTATTTTAAGGGGACATTGTTACAGTTCAATTATGCATTTATGAACTGAGTAATATTAATTAACATGTACTTACTATAGACTCGAGTGTAATAACAGTACATTATGTATGGAACTATACCTCAACCAAACCACAACCTTATATTAAGTACATATAGTTAATTAATATTACTCAGTTCATAAATGCATAATTACACTGTAACAATGTGACCTTAAAATAAAGTGTACCCTAAAGTGCTTTCATAATGAATGTGCTCATCTGTTTTTCTAGGTAAATGCAACTAACCGCTAGTCCGCTATCCAGTATTTAAACACAGCTATGGTATACAGTACAGAATGACATATTCACAGATATGCCTCCTTTTACTGTAGGACTAGTAATAGGATTCAGAGCATATTGGACACACATAGAAAACATGAGTGAGAGCAACATAAAAAAAACATCTCTCATGGTTTCCGTTTACAATCAATTTCTCAAATATGACCAAAGCAAGTCTGCTTCCTAAAGCTGACATGTTCCTGTGAAATGCAAATACTGCCGGATACAGACTGCATTGATGAATTGGACGCCGTGACACCCTTGCACCCATTCTAATCTGAAGAGGACGTCCGGCTCCTCTGTCCTCTAGATCAACCTTGCGTCTGACAGCAGAGGAGCTTTTTTAATCTAGTAAATGTACGTTCGGGTCCAGTAGATCAGGTGTGTGGTCTGTTGCATGTGTCCGCTGATGGCACATGACCTCTAACCTTCACAACAGCTGCTGGACAGGAAAAAAACCTTGTTGTTGGACCTTTAATAGTGAATCCTTTAGACAGATAAGTGCTGTGTCACAATCCTGGGATGTGTTTCTGCTTTGTTGTTTATGAATGTATCAGTTATGATTATAACTTTAAGTTAGAGGTTAGTTTTTCTTGTGACGTTTTTTTGTGCGAGTGCAAAGGAAAGTGTTCCCATTCATCTCTGGTCCAACACATTAAATTGCATACATGCTTCTTATGTTTTTCTACTAAAACTAATTTACTTAAAGTGTTTAAGTACACGCTTTTAGATCAAAGGCTCTTTAAAGATCATGCAAAACATAAAGTTAGTCAAGTGTGTCCAAACTTTTCATTGGTACTCAACATGTGCACATTATGTACAGAATCGTGATTATTTTTCATACACTCTTGTCAATAGAAATCGTAGGAAAAATATTTATAGGAAGGGATCCGGTCATTGTTTTCCAGAGCTTGTTTGTCAGTCGTTCAGAACTGGTTTTGATCCTGCGTCCAGTAAGAGGACAATCACTTTGACAACTCAATTCTCTGTACTTCTATGCATAATATGTTCAGAGAAATGCAAAAATATAAAATGCAAAATCTTTCATCATTTACCCACGTTGTACCAAACCCATATGATTTTCCTTTCTTTCTTTTTTTGTGGAAGTTTGTTCACGTTGTTCTGCTCTATACAGTAAAAGTGAATGGTGTTCTGTCAAACTCCTTAAAACTACAAAAAAGTAGCATAAAAGTAGTCCATATGACCCGTGCACTGTATTACAAAGTTTTATACAAAAGATGTTTATAAGCCACTGGAAATCTTCCCTTCCGTCGTAGCTCATGAATATCATTGAATAAATATGGGCTGAGTTTCCCGAAACCTTCTTAACGCTACGTCGTTCTTAAGTTACACCTTAAGCTGTACCTTATCGTTAATACGTGTTTCCCGAAACGTTCTTAGTTAAGTATACCTTCTGTAAGTCATACGTTCGGAAGGTTGGTCTGGAGCACTCTTAGCTATACCTTATTATCACTGTTGGCAGTTCACTCCGCTAGTGGGCACCACTGCAAAAAGCTTCTTTACATCTTAGTCTATACGATTTAAAATTGAATACACCCAGTGTTCAATTAGGCTAATTCAAGTGTTTTCATGCAAATAATAAAATTGTCATCACACTGATTGTTGTTAGCTTTTTAATTATATTATCCAAAGGTACATCAGCTGGCAAACCATTCGAAAGTAAAGGCTTATTCGTCTATTTAAAGAGAATACTGTGGTGGGGAATTTGGTCAAACTATGGCAGCGATACAGAGAATAGTTGTGCTAAATCAAAGACGGCGCCGTCCGCGAAGCCATTTAGTGTATGTGCACTATTATATTTGCGAAAAACTTTAGTCCCCTGGCTTACTGGCTACCATGTCAGAAGATACAATTCAAAAGAAATTTCGCCTGCCACGACAGCAAATTCAGCAGCTTTTAGATCTTATTAGTCCGGATGTGTCAAGACAAACTTGACGGAACCACCCCCTCAGCCCTTTGTGGAGTGCCACCTCGTCTAAAAGGATGTCCATTTCAGTTGGATTAAAGCCCGGGGCTCTCCTCTTTCTTTCTTTTTTCTCCGCCATAGCTATTGATTAAATGTTTCGCGTGTTGCACTTTTATTGAGTAGGTCATCCAATCACAAAAAAAAAATATTTACACCAATAATGTGATGCAGCTGCTGGGCAATCAACCCTGGTTGTGGAGTAAATAAAGAAATTATAGCAAATATATTACCGTATTTTCCGCACTATAAGGCGCACCGGATTATAAGGCGCACCTTCAATGATTGACCTATTTTAGAACATTAACTGTTTACAGGGCGCACCGCATTATAAGGCGCATACAGTCAAACGTTTGACTGGGTTTGCGTTATGCATCCACTAGATGTGCTATTTAATGTGCTATTAGTGCTATTAGTAAGTAGTATTAAAGGGTTAGTTCACCCAAAAATGAAAATGATGTCATTAATGACTCACCCTCATGTCGCTCCAAGCCCGTAAGACCTCCGTTCATCTTCAGAACACAGTTTAAGATATTTTAGATTTAGTCCGAGAGCTTTCTGTCCCTCCATTGAAAATGAATGTACGGTATACTGTCCTTGTCCAGAAAGGAAATAAAGACATCATCAAAGTAGTCCATGTGACCTCAGTGGGTTAGTTAGAATGTTTTGAAGCATCGGAAATACATTTTGGTCCAAAAATAACAAAAACTAGGACTTTATTCAGCATTGTATTGTCCTCCGGTTCTGTTGGGGATCCGTGTTCAGTGACGCTGCTGACGTAAGACGTGCTGACGTGTGTCTGGTGCGCCCGAGCTTCGTTTACAGTCTGAGGGAGACGCACCCTGGAAATAAAACAATCTTCACAAACATGTCTAAGGATTTCCACACAGAGGAAGACTTGCATTTTTTTGCCCAGCCATATTTATTTGAACCCGAATACACGGACGCACCAGATACACGTCAGCAGCGTCTTAAGTCATCAGCGTCACTGCGGACTCGTGAACCCGGATCCCCAACAGAACCGGAAGACAATACAATGCTGAATAAAGTCGTAGTTTTGGTTATTTTTGGACCAAAATGTATTTCTGATGCTTCAAAACATTATTTCCTTTCTGGACAAGGACAGTATACCTTTCATACATTTTCAATTGAGGGACAGAAAGCTCTCGGACTAAATCTAAAATATCTTAAACTGTGTTCTGAAGATGAACGGAGGTCTTACGATGCTTGTAGCGACATGAGGGTGAGTCATTAATGACATCATTTTCATTTTTGGGTGAACTAACCCTTTAATAAAGATGCGTTTATTAGTAAGCGTGAGCGCGCTGGGGTGGGAACGTACCTTACATTCGCAGCCTGACTCATATGAGTATTCATGTGCGGCAGCTCGCTGACAGCAACAGCTGGCTGTTTTGAATGAGACGACCCGGTTACTGTGAACGGGGACCGGTTTATGAACATTCTGTGACGCGCGAGCAGCGCCGGGAACAGTGTGTCTGTTCGTATGTCTGTTAGTAAGAGTGAGCGCTCGTGAGCGGGCATAACCTGAATTATACGAGGTTGAACTGGCCGTGTGACAGAGCGGGCATAAGATGGACACGAGCGCGAGTTCACGGGCGAATTTAATAACGCGGAGCGTTATTAACCAATTGATCCAATTAACCAATTGATCCATATATAAGGCGCCCCGGATTATAAGGCGCACTGTCGTTTTTTGAGAAAATTAAAGGCTTTTAAGTGCGCCTTATAGTGCGGAAAATACGGTATGATAATATAAGTGGTTAGACGCATGGACACGTTTGAGCACGAGGTTGTGCGTTCGCGCACTCTTTCCGAAATTATATACAATATCCAGGGTTTAATTTAGTTTGCAATTTGTAATTTTTTATTTTTGTAATATTCCATGAGTCCAAATAAATGCTATTTCCACTATTTCTGAAGTGCTTCTTTTAAAAAGAACACCGCTTTCTCACATTACGCAGTGAAGCAGTCCCTACACGAGGGAATAATTCATTCTCAAGCCATCGATATCAACAAATTCAGCACAATCTCCACGGACAGCACTGGGTAACGTCGCACGTAAGAAGTTATATCTTAAGCGGCGTCCTAAAGCATGGTTCGAGGAACACACCTAGAAATGGTATACCTTCAGTTAAGTTATACCTTAAGAGTCTTCGTAGCGCGCTAAGAGACAACGTTATCGGGAAACTCAGCCATGTTCATATTCAAATTCGACACTCTACAGTCAGTAATAGGACAGTAATAAATGACATTTGGCATCATGACATCAAACCTGGTGTTACATTCTTTGAGCTTCTTATTAGATTATATTTTCCCACATACGTTCCCACAGCACGTTCCCACATATGTTCTGAGTGTCTGTTTATTTATTATAAGTTTGTTGTGAAGCTTTCAGACTTCAAGGGATAGTTCATCCAAAAATAGAAAATTCTGTCCCTCATGTCGTTCCAAACCCGTAAGACTTTCGTTCATCTTCAAAACACAAAATTAGATCTTTTAAAGTCCCTGTAAAGGCAATTTAAAAAGAAAAAAGTCTAAACACATTATAAATGTTAGAAATGTATTGCTAAAACACATTACAAAGACTGTGAACTGTGAAGTACTGAATTGTGGAGATAGACCGTTAAACAGTTTTTCACCATTGATATTTTACGGATTTTTTGGGCGGGGCTAAAAGGGTACTCGATGACACACTGGAGTGCCTGAGCTCCTGGCCCCGCCCCTACCTGATGACACACTGGAGTGCCTGAGCTCCTGGCCCCGCCCCTAACTGATGACGCACTGGAGTGCCTGAGCTCCTGGCCCCGCCCCTACCTGATGACACACTGGAGTGCCTGAGCTCCTGGCCCCGCCCCTACCTGATGACACACTGGAGTGCCTGAGCTCCTGGCCCCGCCCCTAACTGATGACGCACTGGAGTGCCTGAGCTCCTGGCCCCGCCCCTACCTGATGACGCACTGGAGTGCCTGAGCTCCTAGCCCCGCCCCTACCTGATGACGCACTGGAGCCCCCGAGGCTGGCCGCTCCCCTAACAATATAAATAGAGCACATTCGCATCAGTTTGCCGCTCAATCGCGAGTTACTGTCAGTACTATTATAGTTACTACAGCTTACAGTTTGCTAGTTAGCTATGTCTTCGTCACGGAAATGTGTACTACCTGGATGCGATCACGTACAAAACAGATCGGTGTCCTTATTTAAATTTACTAAATACGATCACATCAAGAAGAGGTGGATTAATTTTGTGAAGAGCCACCTTGTTGGAGAGCTGAGGATCACCACCAAAACCCGCCTCTGTAGTGATCATTTTACACGGGATAGTTTTATAACCTTTCTTTATAAAGATCTTTATAACAAATCTTTTTTAAGATTTGAAAGAAGACGTTGTGTACAACCAGTAATAGTGAAGCCATTTTCATTTGAATTTGCTGTTGAATGCAGGACAACAGAGCACCGCAACAAGCGCCACCTTGTGGATGTAATACGCAAATGCAAATGATCAGAGTAAACTCTGAGAAAACCCGAAAGTAAAACAGATAATTTTATAATTAAATATTGCAATACTTTGCGCTACTGTATCGATATAATTGCGTGCGCAAAATATCGCGATACTGAACAGAATCGATTTTTTCCCCCACCACTAAGAAGTATCCTTCAATATTCCAATTCAGGATTGAATTTTTTTCTTTCTCCCCCCAAAAAATGTGAGGTAACAAACTCCCTTTAGACTCTAAACCCTTTTATGTTTCATGTTGCGATAAAGAAGCTGAGAATGTGTGTAAGCCTCTGTTGCACTGGTAATATCTCTTGTTTGATGCTGGTCTGGAAAACAGACGCCTGTCTAATCTCATCTTCTTCTGTCCCCTCCCTGTTTTCTTCGAGCAGTCCGCTCTTGTCTGATCGCAGTTCTCATTGCTCTAACTGCCAAAAATAAATAACCTTTATTTTTTTGTTGCCGGTGTACAATATAAGCAGTATTCATGTGAGCCAATGGAGGTCACACAGTAAATTAGCTTGAAATTGACCTGGAATGGCATGTGCTCAGTGCAATATTGTGCAGCTGCTGGTCTCTCGTATGTTTTAAGCGTTTTTCTACACAATCTGTCATAGAGGAACCTTAATAAAAATGCCGAAAGCAAACAGTTGTTATATGCTTAAAAAAACTGAGTGAAAAGAAAGCTGCTATACCATAAGAATTCACCTTGCCATAAATCTAATGCATTAAATGCAGATGCAAATGATTCCTGTTAAAAGCTATGTTATTCACCTTGTATTTCTTACTTGAGCATTAATTAATTTAAGTTCTTTGAAATAAATAGATGGCCTGTTGTTAGTTTGGGAAGTTTTGAATCAGTGCTGCACACAGCTGGTGTTTTACAGGTAGAAATGCAGAACTGAACCATCTGTCAAAAAAATGAATTCAATATTAGATTAATAAAAGATTCATATCATTTGTCTGTAAAATTATTTATACATACAGTAAATGATTTACATTTTAAATTATGTCAATATGTTTTAGTGTCTCCATCTTTTGGAATATGTTGAACATTGCTCTAAATAAATAAATACAGTTATTGCTGTTATCCCAGGGAATCAATTCCCTATACAGTTCTAGTTTGTAATCGCGTCTTGTATCCTGTTTATTCGTGTTACAAGATAGATATCAATGTGTATATAATTCATGTCACAGACACAGTCCTGATCTCCCTGTCTGGATTATTTTGTGATAATGTTCAGCGGACTGCTCTCTTGTTCAGTTTTGTTTACTGCCCAAAATGGCACCAATCAAGAGAGCAATACACACCTTAGATAAAATCATTCATTTCCTCAAAACTATTATAACCCTCATTTTCTACAGAGACTTCGACAGCTAATGGGACTTTACAACAAGGATCTGCACGTTAACATTAATTATTGCAATAGATAAAAAGAACTAACCTCAACAACAGTTTTACACCATTTTTGACCTATTTTACCTACTTTATAAACATTTCAAGTTGGAAAAATTAACTGTAAATTTTTGAACCGACATAAACTTCGAACCTTATTGTTGCCGTGAACACAATGACCAATCAGAGACATACAGTATATGTGGAGTGTTTGAACGCAATGGCCAATCAGAGACACATATGTTGAGTGTGTGAACACAATGACCAATCAGAGACACATATATTGAGCGTGTGAACACAATGACCAATCAGAGACACAAATGTTGAGTGTGTGAACACAATGACCAATCAGAGACATACAGTATATGTTGAGTGTTTGAACTCAATGGCCAATCAGAGACACATGTGTTGAGCGTGTGAACACAATGGCCAATCAGAGACACATATGTTGAGTGTGTGAACACAATGGCCAATCAGAGACACAAATGTTGAGTGTGTGAACACAATGATCAATCAGAGACATACAGTATATGTTGAGAGTGTGAACGCAATGGCCAATCAGAGGCACATGTGTTGAGCGTGTGAACACAATGGCCAATCAGAGACACATATGTTGAGTGTGTGAACACAATGGCCAATCAGAGACACATGTTGAGGGTGTGAACACAATGGCCATTCAGAGACACAAATGTTGAGCGTGTGAACGCAATGGCCAATCAAAGACACATATGTTGAGGGTGTGAACGCAATGGCCAATCAGAGACGCATATGTTGAGGGTGCGAACGCAATGGCCAATCAGAGACACATATGTTGAGGGTGTGAACGCAATGGCCAATCAGAGACACAAATGTTGAGCGTGTGAACGCAATGGCCAATCAGAGACACATATGTTGAGGGTGTGAACACAATGGCCAATCAGAGACACAAATGTTGAGGGTGTGAACGCAATGGCCAATCAGAGACACATATGTTGAGGGTGTGAACACAATGGCCAATCAGAGACACAAATGTTGAGGGTGTGAACACAATGGCCAATCAGAGACACATATGTTGAGAGTGTGAACGCAATGGCCAATCAGAGACACATATGTTGAGTGTGTGAACACAATGGCCAATCAGAGACACATATGTTGAGTGTGTTAACACAATTGCCAATCAGAGACACATATGTTGAGTGTGTGAACGCAATGGCCAATCAGAAACACATGTTGAGGGTGTGAACACAATGGCCAATCAGAAACACATGTGTTGAGTGTTTGAACGCAATGACCAATCAGAGACACATATGTTGAGTGTGTGAACACAATGGCCAATCAGAGACACATGTTGAGGGTGTGAACAAAATGGCCATTCAGAGACACCAATGTTGAGCGTGTGAACGCAATGGCCAATCAGAGACACATATGTTGAGGGTGTGAACGCAATGGCCAATCAGAGACACATATGTTGAGGGTGTGAACGCAATAGCCAATCAGAGACACATGTTGAAGGTGTGAACTCAATGGCCAATCAGAGACATACATATTGAGCGTGTGAAAACAATGACCAATCAGAGACACATGTTGAGGGTGTGAACGCAATGGCCAATCAGAGACACATATATTGAGCATGTGAACACAACGGCCAATCCGAGACATATATATTGAGCGTGTGAACACAATGGCCAATCAGAGACATATATATTGAGCGTGTGAACACAATGGCCAATCTGAGACATATATATTGAGCGTGTGAACACAATGGCCAATCAGAGACATATATATTGAGCGTGTGAACACAATGGCCAATCAGAGACATATATATTGAGCGTGTGAACACAATGGCCAATCAGAGACATATATATTGAGCGTGTGAACACAATGGCCAATCAGAGACATATATATTGAGCGTGTGAACACAATAGCCAACACAACAGGGCTCAAAATGCTAGAGGAAAATGCTGTTATCGTTACTTTTTTTTTATTTCAATAACGACTTGGTAGTTTTGACAACACTAGTTGCATCTGGATCTTACTCTCCATGTTCTTTGAATCAACCCGATTTACATTAGCGCTGTAACGTATTGGCCTGCCGTTGAGCTGGTTAACACTTGTGAGACTGAGTCTTGATCAACAGCGCTCTTGTCCTCTGAGTCACTTCATGAATGAATCAGTCAGGTCCAATAATAAAAGTGATAGATGAGCATGTGACTGTTTCATTTTCCTACATCTTAAATCATACGGATGACTTCAGCGATGCGTCAGCCACAGTTACACCAGGTGGAAGATGAATCAGATCAGTTCAAGTCTGAAGGGGATTCACTAAGAAAGAGATACAGTACATAAAAGTGGAACACATATTCAGTGAATTTGCTACGGAGTTTTATAGAACAATATAAAAATACATAATAGGCGGCTAGATGTGCAGTGGGAATAATTCTCCAACTCTTGGGAGTATTTGACATGGTAATGGATATGACAATATTGATATGTTTGGTATTGGTGAAACAGATATGCTGATGTTGTTGGTTATTGCTGTTGCAGGGCAAGTACAGGACCTGTTACTGCCAATAAATACACGACGCGCTGCTGTGAGCATGTTAGACTCTGTATGTGAGGCTGCTGTATAATATAGGGTACATGAATTACCCGCAGCAGATCTATACAGGTGGAGCTGGGGAAGGAGGAGGGTTTGGGAAAGCACTCTGCAACTAATACAGCAAACGCTTATCAGTATTTGATGGTTGAGCTGCGAGCTCTTTGGTTACTGATACAGCAGGAACTAATCAGCTGTAACCTATAAAGAATAATGTGATTGCATCAGATTGAGTTAAGGAACTGTCAGCATGCGCCATCTAGAGTTTCATGGCAGAACTTTGTATTTACAATAGAGGTGTAATGATACCCTTGTGTCACGATTCGATACATATCACGATACTGAACTCACGATACAATATTATTGCGATACTCAAAGAGATATGAGTATGTACAAAAAATGTACTGTTGATTAAAATGCTAAATTTGATATTACATATGTGTGTGTAAATGAATAGGCTTGGACTTGGCGCTGAAACCCACAGCACATGACAATAGAGACACCAGAATAACAATATTCATAATTCTGAGGCTGAAAATACAGAATTATTTTTAGACGAATATGCACTCTGTCACTGACTAGATATATTTAAAAACAAAATGTAGGCCACTTTTTACTGGTAACATAAAACATTTGGCATTATCAGGACCCACAGATATTCCCCCATTGCATTATATTGCATTGCATATACATTATATTGAACATTAGAAGTTTAATGTATTACTGACACTAAAACTCTGAAAACTTGAATTTTTTCCTCACACAGTAACTTTTATCTTGGGTGAACTTTACACAATACATATTGTCACTATCCACGATACATATTGTTGCATTTTTGTATTGCGATATATTGTGACACGATATATTGTTACACCCCTAATTTACAATATACTATAATGTAGATACTGATATAGATGTTTTAATAATTAAATGATTATGTAATGATTAAATGATGACAGATTTTTATTGTTTTAACACTAAAGTGATGAAACACAAAAAATGAAACACGTAAATGCATTATGCATGACATTGATCATATTTAATTAATCTCTGTGATTAAATACAATCAAATATATTATTTTAATGAATGAGAATTTGCAAATCATAAAATGTTTACTTTTTAGATGTTGCCAATACATTAATAATGTAAGTTTTAGAGTCAAACAGGTGAAAATGTAACTAAGTTGAAATGATAAATATTGTGTCGTATATCTGAGTTAAACTGCTTCTGGAACAAGAACAAATGTGGGGAAGAGAAGAGAAGAGAGGGGAAGTTATTCTGATTCAAGATTACCAGGAACATGAATTTAACACTATAATGATGTGCACCGATAAATCATTTAGAATAAAAATAAAAACAAGAATTGTCTATTTTGGTTTCATGTTGACATATAATGGTAGATCATGGAATTATTGGATATTTGTTATTTCATTGTACATTTCTTGATATTTATAAGGCATATTTACAGATATAACAGGAAAATAATGCAATAAAGTTTGTTTCGGCTGTACAGCAGATCTAGAAGAAAACAGCGTCATAGTCCAGCTTAAGTAAGTTCAGTGATGGTTTATTTCTGTTGTAAAAAAAGTTATTAATTTAGGTCATTTATATATATAGCCGATCTTGAGAAAACAGTGACATCATCGTCCAGTTCAGTGTCAATGCAGGCAGATCAATAATATTGTTGAATATTAAATGCCAACCACCATTTCGTCATCTATATGGTAGGCACAGATATATAGGCTTTACATTGGATGAAAGAGTGGGCTCTTGTTTGTATGTGTTCACAGCGAGGGGTTTCTGGCTGTTCTCCAGACTGAATGCAGGTTTCCTGAGGAGATTCCTGTAAAGCGAGGGAGTGAAAGCCAACTCGACGGTTAAAAGGGACTAGTCAGGCAGAAGCAGTAACATTACGATAGTCCCGAACCCTGTAATGTCAGCCACAGGTCTCAGATGCGTAATATATCATGCTCAGTGTAGTCTATGCATTATGTGTGTGCTAGCTTTTATTGAGGGCTGACTCTCGCCCAACCTTCAGTTTGATTCATTTGGGTTACATTTGATTGATACCAGTGGAGATGCTGGGAACTGGGGATAAAAGCATAGGGAAAACACATCTCAGGGATTCCTGGGATGTTTTGGAGGAGGATGGTAGAGTTTGTGGTTGACTACAGAGGGTGGAGAAGATGAAATGAAGAGGTTGGGCCTAGGGTGGAACCAAACTACATGAGTTTAGCCATATATTCATATATAGCCAGCCATATATTTAGTAAAACTGCAAACACGTTCCTGTACAGTTCACTGCAGTTTGTTGAAATTGATACTAGTGGCTTTTCACACAGTTTATTTTCATGCAAATAATGATTACAAGGGGCAGAAGTCTTATTTAGTATAGTGCATGATTTGCAAACTAATTATTGCATCACATAACCAGCTCCATATGTTTGGCTTTTCTGGTGTAGTAAACTTGCTGTGTCGCTCACCTGATACAGCATTGCTCTTATGATGTGAAGCACTCGGGTACGAGAAACACGAGTCACGATAAAAGAGCTCAAAGAGTAAGCATGCCTTAGCAAATGTGTTTTTATCTCACGTTTGCTTTTGTTAACACTATCGCTCAGGTTTATATGTAGGTGGTGTGTTATTTTCAAACGCGAGAGAGCAGTAACCTTTTAGCAACACTCACATTTCATTTCTGAACTGCCACGATACTCAAAACCACGTTGCCAGATTCACGTTCATCTGTTTAGTATATAACTCAACATGCTCTTAGCGTCACTCGCTAGACATGTCACATGTTGTGAAGTTTGGAAGCTTGTTTCCGCCACAGAATAAAAAAGGTAATTGCGACTTTTTATCTTACAATTCTGACTTTATTTGTCAGAATTGCAAGACATACAGTCAGAATTGCGTGATATAAACTCGCAATTGCGAGAAAAGAAGTCAGAATTGCGAGTTTATTCATCGCAGTTGAGTTTATATCTCACAATTCTGACGTTTTAACACGAAATTGCGACTTTATATTCTTGCAATTCTGACTTTATATCTCGCAATTCTGCACTAAAAAATTTTTTTTTTGCCTCTTGTTAAATTTAATTATTTAAAATAAGCAAAAGTAACACGATTGTTTAATATTTTGTCTTAATTTAACTTAATTTAATTGTGTCCAATCAACCTAATATATTTAAAACTGAAGTTTACTTAATTTTTGTGAACACTACATGAATCATTTTTGTTAACTAACTGGGCAGTGGATCTGTAGTTCCCAGCATGCTTTGCAAGGGACTGCATTAGGAGGGTAAATTTAGGGATTAGTGTTTATTCTTCAGTTATGTTAGAAACTTATGGCGCTTTTCCATTACCAGTACCAGCTCGACTCGACTCGACTCGCCTTGGCTCGCCTCGACTCGGCTCGCTTTTCGTTCCGTTTTCCATTGCAGAAAGTATCGCCACAAATAGTACCCGGTCGTCATAGCGACGCCTTTCGTTCCTCGTTGCCCCATCAAGCTCTCGCTGGATCCTCTCTTCGGCAACCAAACAAAGGAATGTCTGCACCTCCTCGTTTGACCACGGCGTATTCTTCCGAGTTGCCATAATAATAGTAGTAAGTTTAGTAACTATCTCTGGCTAAACTATTTAAAAAAGGCGGGGTTATTCTGGATACTCCATCTGGCGCGTGCAATGATGACGCAGTGAATAGTGACGATTCTCTCTGACCAATCAGCAGTCGGCATTGTTTTCACGTCACATTTTAGTATCGCCTTAGCTCGCCTCAGCTCGCTTAGAACCTCGCCGGAGGTGGTACGAAAAAAAGTACCCGAAAGCAGGTACAGGTACAACTTTTACACAGTGGAAAACCAAACAAAGGCGAGTCGAGTCGAGCCGAGCCGAGCCGAGGCGAGCTGGTACTGTGTAGTGGAAAAGCGCCATTAGAGAACTTTCTGTAATGTTTTTGAATTTTGTGGTTACCATTATGCAGAAGAGTGACGACTCTTTAGGCTTTGGGCACTCAGTGTACACTATATATGCATTAAACCTCTCTCACAGACCTGCATAAGTCTTATCTAGTATTACTATATAAAAATTTGATTTAATTTAATTGAACGCTAGCAGCTCCTATCATTGGAAGTAATTGTAGAGTCAACTTAGCTAAAATTATAATGTTGGCGATTTAAGGCAGGACAAAAATTAAATCTAGTTAACTTGACAAAACCTAATCTAGTTGGAATGACACAATTATTTTACTAGTCTTGACTAAATTAATTTAAGTTCATACAGCAAGATTACAAAAGATAATTTCAAACAAATTAGATTTTGTTGGTAAAATGTAATTCAATTTTGTGGAAATATTTTCCTTAATTTAATTAAGTTGGTTCAACAGCTTATTTTTTTGAGTGTGAGAAAGAAAATCAGAATTCCGAGATATAAACTCGCAATTGTGAGATAAATAGTCAGAATTATCTTTTTAAATGTTTTATTCTGTGGCTGAAACAAGCTTCCATACACAAAACATGCAAGAAGAAATGTAATATAATTTTGCAGAAATGTCATCAAGTGCACGTTTTTTCCAACATCAAGCCAATTGCTTGAACGATAACAATATTACAGGCAGTTTGTGCTACTATTCAGTTATTCTTAGGGATGCTTGCTAAGTCAAGATGATAGAATGAGAAAAATCTTATTGATATGTATTAAAGATGGAATTAAAGGCCTCATCTAGAGACTCAACAGACTTGTGCCAGAAACACCCGAGTATCCATACAGCAACATACAAATAACTCAGAGTGCTTTTAGCTACGGCAAAATCACCCTAGCATCATGCAGTGACTTTTATATGAGGTTATTGTTGAAAATGTAAAAATCTATTTGTTTTCTGTAGCATTGACCGATCGATCTCCCTTCATTTCTTACGCTGGTGTCTCTCGCTCTGCTGCTCTGTGATTACATACATCTTGCTCTATTTGTGTCGCTGTTGAATTGTGGTTGTCTAAGTAATGTCCAGTACAGCTGAAAGTGGTATTGATCCGGTATGACTGTGAAGGATGAGCTTGAACTCGAGCATTAGCGTGGTCAATATTCCTTTAAAGGTCCATTTTATAGAAACTCTTTGATATTTAGCCATATTCACAATTTGATTTTTTAATTTGAAAGTCGAGCAAAAGTACATTATTGCAAAATGCATTGTCATGCTTTAAAGACGTACACTTATTTGGATGTGTTGAATGACATACATAATTATAATTTTAATTGTAAAATGTTATTCGATATTACATTTAAAGTAAATAAATTTACTAAATTGCAAATGTGTAATTACAAATATATTACAAGTTTCAGTAACACTTTATTTGAAAGATTCCTTGTTGCATATGTTTACATAACAGTAAATTATGCAAATTAGAAGCAAGTAAGGCCCCGTCCACACTACTGCGTTTTCGTTTAAAAACGGAGAATTAAAACGAAAACGATCTCCGTCCACACCAGCGTTTTAGCTGCGTATTAGAATTGATCTCCGTCCACATTAAAACGACTGAAAACTCGGATCACGTGACCATTCTCCAACACTGTGCATGCGCGTGCCGGTGTAAACAGGAAACGGATGGACTATTCCTCAGATTTGATGAGGAAGCAAGTAACGTTAGCTACCTCTGCAAAGATTAGAAAATGTCGAAGCTTAACCCAAAACCGACGCTCCATGTACGGTTGATACCGCCGCTGCACACGGGAATTGTCATAGATCGCTCGAATAATAGTTTGCCTCCGGCGCATGTAGGCAGTTATAGCATTGTAAAATGCAGAATTTGCTTGCACAACAGCTGCTAACAAAGACATCAAAGTCAGTAACGCTTGTAATTCGTTATCCATGTTGCACTCACTAACATCAGCTACGTAGTCCAGGATGTTTTTGTTTGTTTTCTTCCGGTGACGGGACATGTGATGGGTGGCTGACGAATCAGGGAAGGACACGTCATGGGTGATGACACCCAATCATAGAGCCGAGCGTGACCTTCTACGTCATCGTTTCTAAACTCCTCCGTTTTGTCCCGTCTACACTAAAACGCCCTCCGGAGATTCAAAACGAAAAACGGAGCTGCAGCGTTTCTAAACTTCTCCGTTTTGGGTCTTCGTTTTTCCCGTTTTAGTGTGGACGGGAGGTGCAAACGTAGCAAAAGGTCTCCGTTTTTAAACGAAAACGCAGTAGTGTGGATGGGGCCTAAGCCTTAAACAAATCCTAACCCTAACCATACGTATATGTTGTTAAATAATATTAATCAGTACTCAAGAACATCTTAAAATGAAATGTAACTCAATTTTCTATAAAAATTACATATATTTTAGTTTACCATTAATGCTTGTCAGTACATTTAACCCTACACTTAACCATATTTCAACTGTATAAGTAATAAAATGGCATAGATGTACTTAAGTGGATCAAAAAAACACTCAAAAGTTAATTTATAATACATTAAGCTATAAAACATTTTCATTTAATTTCAATTACCATGCAATTAAGCATCTGTAAACATTACATTCAGTTTGCACTTAAGTATATTCTTTAAGCATATAATGTCTGTAATAAGGGCTCTTTTTAATCAAGCTTTGTACTTCTTTTTCACAAGGGAAAAATATAATCTGTTGCTTTTCAGAACCAGCGATTATGAGTTTTATTCCCTGGACATACAGTAAAGAACAGTAAAAGAAACAACAACAAAAAAAATAACTTCTGATATAAAAAGCATTTTGAGAGCTTGAGAAATCCAAAAATAGATCTTTAAATGAGCAACAGAAGGAGTGGAGAGAGACTTTCCTCCGGCGGATTGTTAAAGCTGGAGCTCATTACTCGCTCCCCCTTTTAAAGGGATTTTATATCACGGTTGTGTTTGGCCTTCGATTCAGGCCGGGGGAATGTTTTCTGATTCTGAAGAGAGAGCAGAGAAGAAAGAGGGTGGTCTTTAAACGCAGCGGTTGAAGGGTTTGAGGTTTCTGTCTGGATTTCAGTGTCCCGGAGAGAAGGGCCGCCCTTTCCTGTTTTTCTCTTTGCTCCTTTTTTTCGTCTCTTTTTAGTTTTTCTTTTTTGCTTTTGCATTTATCTTTGTGTTATCTTAATGTGTCGAAGAAAATGGTAACACTTTACAATAAGGTTCATTGGTAAACATTAGTAAACCTTAGTTAACATGAACTAAGAAAGAACAATACTTCTTAAGCATTTAATAATCTTAGTTAATATTAATTTCAACATTTACTAATATGTTATTCAAATCAAAAGTTGTATTTGGTAATATTAGTTAATGCACTGTGAACTAACATGCACAAACAATCAACATCTGTATTTTTATTAACTAACATTAAAAATACTGTAACAAATGTAATGCTCATTGTTAGTTCATGTTAGTTAATGCATTACATAATGTTAACTAATTAACATTGTAAAGTGTTACTGAGAAAAATAAAATTACAGCAGGATCAGTAAGTCAATAATGAAGAATAACACTTTCATCAACTGCTGAGTGTTGTTGTGACACGATCTGTGTCTCAAGAGTTGTACCAGGCTTTTACCATAGCAATGTGTGATAGAGATATCATTCCCATGATGCACTCTGTTCAGTATTGCTGAGTCCAGCTGTTAAACCTCACTGAACAGAGCCAGGTTGTTTTTTCAGTTTGACACCTTAATGGTGTTTTACAGCATGGTTTACGTTCACACACTTAAATAGGACCTAAAATGTGGGTTTTTATTGCTGGATGATTTAAAAATTAATGTTGACTTAACGCATTTTTTTTTTAAATTGAATTTAAAGGAATAGTTCACCCAAAAATGCAAATTAGCCCATTTTTTTACTCACCCTCAAGAATTCCTAGGTGTATATGACATTCTTCTTTAGACGAATACAATCAGAGTCAGATTATAAAATGTCCTGGCTCCTCCAAGCTTTATAATGGGAGCTTCTGAAGCGAAGCGATGGGTTTGTGTAAGAAAAATATCCATATAACTTTATCAACTAAAACAACTAGCTTCCGACAGACGGTCGTTCGCATCGACTTGCGGTGAAAGAGTAAAGGTCCTTGCACTCTGAGTCCAAAATTTTCGTATACGTTTTTTCGTATTCGTCATTCTGTGGCTCTGAATTGTCAAAACACCATTCAAAATGCTTGCTACGGATGCAAAAAAACACAGACAATCGAACCCGATCCAAATTTTTTTATGACGGATGAAAGTTTCGGAGGCCATGATTGACATAACGTGAGGTTGTAATCATTTTTTAATGTGTGAAAATTTTGTGTGTGACACGAATTTCGGACCTTAACCCTTGACCTGACGCATGACGTATTGACTTCTCTTAGTTCCCATGATGTAAACTACATTTAGTAAACTAAATTGAACATTGACTAACAAAATGTTTTTGCTTCATCTTAAGTGAAAATTCTACTTTTATATTATTGATAGTTTACCTTTTGTTTATGGTGAACATAACCCCACCACCCCCCCCCCCACCACCCCCCCCTCTTTTTTTATTGCTTATTTACAATTTTAAAAAAAAACATCTTTTGTAGTTGTCACAATTGGAATCGGTGTTTATTGAAGCTGGTTTGAGAAGAATATTTTTTGAGCTATGAAAGCTATGATTGAGCTACCTTTTAAAGCATTTTTTTCTTCTGTCATTGTAAAGGGAAGATTCGGTGTGAGCAAACCTCTCAGTGACACCCGGTCTAATCTGGTCGCTCTGCCCGACATGCTGTCTGCACTGTGTGTATAAAAGGCACGCTGAGGAACAGTTTTTAGCACACACACACACTCCCCCACACACATTTACAAACAAACACAGGCTCACACACACGCATACACTCACACACACAAACACACACACTTCTGTCCCCTTAAACAACACATCTCACAAAACTTTCTGCATTTTTACATTTTCAAAAAAACACATTTTATTATGTTTATTAATTAATTTTCCTTGTGAGGACCAGAAAAAAGGTCCTCACAAAGTAGGGAATTTCAAGTTTTACTATTTGTCCTCACAAGTATAGCTAATCATGCTCACACACACGCATACACACACGCACATTCACACACACACACACACACACTGACTGAATTACTCGAGACTGTTTACTATGGAAGAGACTGATGTTCAGTGTAAAGCCCTGTTCACACTACAAGCGACTTTGTGGCTTCATGTCGTCAGTGGCTGGCGATGAGGTCGCTAGTGGGCGTTCCCACTACTCGTTGCCTTTATGAATGACATCCAATGATGTGGAGAAGGATCATGTGCGCTCCGCTCCTATTGGTTGTCGCTTCCGAAAGTCGCTCTTAATTTGCATAAAGTTAAACAGATCTCACCTTTGTCGTGTCGCCAGACACGCCCCATCCGGTAGCCAACGGTCGCGACCGCGCATGTCACCAGAAGTCGCCCGCTCACCATTGAAAATTTATGGTATCGCGTCGCTTGATCGCGTGTAGTGTGAACGCAGCTTAAGAGCGTTCAGAGGTGTTAGCGAGTTCTTCTGATTGGATCTAGCGTCCACAGGTCCTCAGTGTCTCAGTGTAATCAGTGTTTCAGTGTCTCAGTGTAATCAGTGTTTCAGTGTCTCAGTGTCATCAGTGTTGCAGTGTCTGAGTGTCATCAGTGTTTCTGTGTCATCAGTGTCTCAGTGTCATCAGTGTTTCAGTGTCATCAGTGTCTCAGTGTCATCAGTGTTTCAGTGTCATCAGTATTTCAGTGTCTCTGTGTTATCACAAGCTAAATTTGGTGACAGAAAATTAATTACATGGACTTGACACACATGCACACATCATTACCTGGTTATGCCTGCATTTACCATCTTTAAGCTTTTAGCTTTTTTTGCTCATTGAGATGCCACCTAAGCTGAGGGGTCAGCCTGAGGAGGGTACTGAGCAAAACAGGGACAAGGTGCAACTTCAGTCCACTGCTGAAGTTACTTCATCTGGAGGAGAAGGGGCCATCACCAGTCTTGCTCGATGTTCGGGAGTTTTATGGAATATCAGCGAGACCGTGATGACAGGCAAGAGAGAGAGACGGCCCATCGGGAACAACAATACAGCATCAGGTCAGCCAGATACAGCTGGACTTTGAACACACCAGGGCTGGGGTTTATACTACGGGGAAACCAGCTCGAGTGATTGACCAAGAGCTACATATGGCAAGGCCGGAAGACAACGACGACATTGAGCATTACCTCACAGCCTTTGAAAGACTGGCAGAAGTCTTCAAATGGCCAAAGGAGGACTGGGCTATACCGTTGTTGACTGGTAAAGCACAAAGTGTTTTTGTCTCTATGGACCCAATGCTGACACAGGACTAAAACGCGGTCAAACAGGCAATCTTGTCTAAATATGAAATAAACTCTGAAACCTATAGACTGAGCTTCCGAGGGCACGAGACGGCAATTGAGGAAACTCCCCGAGAACTTTACGCCCGCATCAAAGATCTGTTCTACAAATGGGTAAAGTTTGGCAGTTGCAACAAGGAGGACATTATGGAGACTCTGGTGTTGGAGCAATACTTGCGCGTGCTCTACCCGGAAATAAGGACTTGGGTCAAAGAAAGGAATCCCTCCACTGCTGAAGAAGCTGCTACGCTTGTGGAGGTCTACATTGCTGCACGAAAAGGGGTAAGTCTGAGGGAACTGGAGTTGGTTCAAACTCTCATACCACTAGCCAAGCCAAAATCCTGAAGCCCATCCACATTAAGACTTACTGTTAAGGCCCCACCACTAGGGCAAAATTCTGACAGGGCCGATGTTGTGTGTTTCATTTGTGGAGAATGTGGTCACACTAGCCCCCTTTGCCCCTTGAAAAAGCCCAAAACCACCAGTCTATGCTGGGTGCCCCGTCCTATTCATTCCCTCACCCATGCCCATAACCCAGAGCCCACTATAACCATCTTGCTTAATGGCAAACCACTCACTGCCCTGATAGACACAGGTTGCTCCTGTACAGTCTCAGTTCATCCCTAGAGATATATGGAATGAGGATGAAACCATTTCCATTGTCATCGTACATGGAGATAGAACAGAGTTACTCCTTTTCTCCTTTGGACTCCTGTACACTCACCCAGTCAGAGGTCCTCTTGATGTTTTACGAGTGGCCTGGGAAGCATCAGAAAAGCCAGGTCAAATAAACATTATTTCTTATGTCCTGAAGATGAGAGAACAGTTGGAGAAAACTACAGCTATGGCTCGGAAAAACCTCCTTCAGAAACAAGCATGTCAAAAGGAATGGTATGATCAAACAGCCAGAACCCGCAGCTTTGAAGAAGGAGATGAGGTATTGTGACTTTTGCCTACTTCAGAAAACAAGCTACTGGGCAAGTGGCAGGGCCCTTACTGGGTTCAATGGGAGGTAGGCCCAGTCAGCTATGAAGTTTACATTCCATCTAGAAGTAAGCCATTGCAGACATTTCATGTTAATCTACTAAAAAGATGGCATGTACGTCCTCCATCCTCTGTTTCTCCAACTGTCACTAGTGAATCAAGTCCAGAGCAAACCTTGTCCATCCAAACAGTGGAGGACGAAGAGGAAGTAGAGGAATAATACTTCCCTGTTCCTCGCTAATCTGCTCAACTGGACTTGAGCCAACTGTCAGAACATAAGAAACAGCAATTACTGGACCTTATACCACCAGGTCTATTTAAAGAGACACCTGGTCTGACCAACGTGGTATCACACCACATTAACATACACAGTTCTAAATCCATTCGCCAACCTGTTTACAGAATACCAGAACGACTCTTGCCTGTCTTTAAAGATGAGTTGGAAACCATGCAGAGTCTGGGGGACATAGAGCCATCTGCCAGTGAGTGGAGTAGTCCAGTCATCTTGGTGCCCAAGAAGGATGGCAGTCTTCGTTTCTGCTTGGACTTTCGGTCCAAGGTAAACTGCGTCAGTAAGTTCGACTCCTATCCCATGTCCAGGGTAGATGACCTTGTGGAACGACTGGGACGAGCTAAGTACATCAGCACCCTAGACCTATGTAAGGTCCCGTTGACCCCAGAGAGTCTGTAAGTGACAGCCTTCTGAACACCATTTGGACACTTCCATTTCCGTGTACTACCTTTTGGAATCCATGGTGCACCGTCCACCTTCCAACAAATGATGGATCAGCTCATGCGAGGTACCGAGGGGTACGCAGCTGCCTATCTAGATGACATTGTCGTCTATAGCTAATCATGGGAAGAACATCTGCTTCACCTGAAGGATGTTCTAGGGAGGATTAAAAGTGCAGGCCTCACCCTTCGCCCTGACAAGTGCCTTTTGCCCAAACGAGAAACACAGTATCTGGGATTCGTTCTGGGTCATGGAGTGATTCGACCTCAAGTCAGCAAAATTGAGGCTGTTAAGTCTGCTGGAAGGTCACAGACTAAGAAACAGTTCCCTTCCTTGGGCTAAGTGGGTGGTATAGACGGGTTTTACCAAACTTTTCTGCTCAAGCTGCTGCACTGACCACTCTCACTAAGAAGGACAATCCAAACAAGGTGGTTTGGACCGATTAATGTGAACTTGCTTTCCAGGGCTTATAAGACACTCTGCAAAGAGCCAATACTGCAGAGTCCTGATTTTGAACAGGCTTTTACTGTACAAACCGATGCTTGACCGACACCGAGCATGGCATTGGAGTCGTTTTGTTGCAGGGGAAGTCAGGACAACTAAGACCGGTGGCTTACATAAGTAGGAAGCTCCTTCCCCATGAGTCTAGGTACTCTACGGTGGAGAAGGAGTGTTTGGCTATCAAATGGACCCTGGACACCCTACGTTATTATTTGCTGGGCCGCAAATTTAGACTGGAAACTGATCAGCGGGCCCTGTCCTGGTTGGGTCAAATGAGAGAAACTAATTCTAGAATTACAAGATGGTTTAAAGCTATACAACCATTTGATTTTTAAATCCTTTATAGATCAGGCACCCAAAACTGTACTTCTGACTACCTTTCACGGACATGAGGTGTCTGGAGAAAGGGGGGGAAATTAATTACATGGACTTGACACACATGCACACATCACTACCTGATTATGCCGGCATTTACCATCTTTTTAATTTGAATGGTGTTGTGTAATTGTGTTCCCTATTTGAAGTTAGTCTGATATATATATATAATTTATTTATTTTTGTCTGTTTGCCCCAACATGTTGTTCATGTTTTTTTTACTTCACAACCCAGTTTAATTGCAGTCAGAATTAAGCCTACTTTTTATTTCTTGTAAGAATTCCCCCCAAAACTTTGTTTTGACTGTTGAGCCTTCTAGGCTCATGCTGCACCATCAAACAGTCCATCTGACTCAAACAGGTTTTTGTAGCATTAGCATGCCCCTAATTGGAATGAACCATTTCTAGTTTTGTCTGGAGGAGGGGGAATAGCAGCTAAACAATTCTTTCCTTTTCATTTCCTTTTTTTGTTTTTTGTTTTCTGTCTGTGGTCAAGTACCCATGGGTTTACACAGTGTTATTTGAGAATATGTTAGTGTTTCATTATTTTGATTTTTCTGTATAATGTATTGTATGTTTGGTCCTTGCTTGGTCATTTGGTACAGGCCGAGGGTGGACTTAGCCCATATAAATAGGGAGCTGTAGAGCTTATCAGGTCAGTCTTGGTTTGTTTAAGGCCAAAGGTAAGACCCTGTTGCAAATTGGACCAAATTATCTGCCGTAGCCTTTCTTTGCACATTGTTTCAGTTTTGTTTTGTTCAGTTGTTTGTATTTCAGTATGTGACCATGTAAATATTTAGTTTTTAACTTTTTCATCATAATAAACCACCTTTTGGGGATCCTCTGAACCTCTGTCCAGCTTGTTTAAAGTTATTCTCTCTGACCACTGTGCCATCTCTTACAAGTGTTATCAGTGTTTCAGTGTCATCAGTGTTCAGTGTCATCATTGTTTCAGTGTCTCAGTGTCTCAGTGTCTCAGTGTTTCAGTATCCCAGTGTCTCAGTGTCTCAGTGTCCCAGTGTCTCAGTGTCCCAGTGTCATCAGTGTTTCAGTGTCTCAGTGTCTCAGTGTCATCAGTGCCTCAGTGTCCCAGTGTCTCAATGTCTCAGTGTCTCAGTGTCTCAGTGTCCCAGTGTCTCAGTGCCTCAGTGTCCCAGTGTCTCAGTGTCCCAGTGTCCCAGTGCCTCAGTGTCTCAGTGCCTCAATGCCTCAGTGTCTGTGTCCCAGTGTCCCAGTGTCTCAGTGCCTCAGTGCCCCATTGTCCCAGTGTCCCCGTGTCTCAGTGTCACAGTGTCTCAGTGCCTCAGTGTCTCAGTGCCTCAGTGTCCCAGTGTCCCAGTGTCTCAGTGCCTCAGTGTCTCAGTGCCTCAGTGTCTCAGTGTCCCAGTGTCCCAGTGTCTCAGTGCCTCAGTGCCCCATTGTCCCAGTGTCCCCGTGTCTCAGTGTCACAGTGTCTCAGTGTCCCAGTGTCTCAGTGTCTCAGTGTCTCAGTGCCTCAATGCCTCAGTGTCTGTGTCCCAGTGTCCCAGTGTCTCAGGGTCTGTGTCTCAGTGCCTCAGTGTCTCAGTGTCTCAGTGTCTCAGTGTCTCAGTGTCTCAGTGCCTCAATGCCTCAGTGTCTGTGTCCCAGTGTCCCAGTGTCTCAGGGTCTGTGTCTCAGTGCCTCAGTGTCTCAGTGCCTCAGTGTCTCAGTGTCCCAGTGTCTCAGTGTCCCAGTGTCTCAGTGCCTCAATGCCTCAGTGTCTGTGTCCCAGTGTCCCAGTGTCTCAGGGTCTGTGTCTCAGTGCCTCAGTGTCTCAGTGCCTCAGTGTCTCAGTGCCTCAGTGTCTCAGTGTCCCAGTGTCTCAGTGCCTCAGTGTCTCAGTGCCTCAGTGTCTGTGTCCCAGTGTCCCAGTGTCTCAGGGTCTGTGTCTCAGTGCCTCAGTGTCTCAGTGCCTCAGTGTCTCAGTGCCTCAGTGTCTCAGTGCCTCAGTGTCTCAGTGCCTCAGTGTCTCAGTGTCCCAGTGTCCCAGTGTCCCAGTGTCTCAGTGTCTCACTGTCTGTGTCTCAGTGTCTCAGTGTCTCAGTGTCTCAGTGTCTGAGTCTCAGTGCCTCAGTGTCCCAGTGTCCCAGTGACTCAGGGTCTGTGTCTCAGTGCCTCAGTGCCTCAGTGTCCCAGTGTCCCAGTGTCTCAGGGTCTGTGTCTCAGTGCCTCAGTGTCTCAGTGCCTCAGTGTCTCAGTGCCTCAGTGTCTCAGTGCCTCAGTGTCTCAGTGCCTCAGTGTCTCAGTGCCTCAGTGTCTCAGTGTCCCAGTGTCTCAGTGTCCCAGTGTCTCAGTGTCTCACTGTCTGTGTCTCAGTGTCTCAGTGTCTGAGTCTCAGTGCCTCAGTGTCTCAGTGTCTCAGTGTCTGTGTCTCAGTGCCTCAGTGTCTCATTGTCTCAGTGCCTCAGTGCCTCAGTGTCTCAGTGTCTCAGTGTTTCAGTGTTTCACTTCAGTGTTTAAAGGCTGGAGTTCCTCTGAACCTCATCATCTCTGCCCATTGCATTTAATGGAAACCACATGCATCACATTCAGCAGGGAAGTAAAAGGCTGTTCCAGCTTCAGCCTGGACTCTATTTCTGTTTCCAGTAGCCGTAACAGCACTGGTTATGTGTGTGATTTCTTTAGGACTATCATTGACATCTGTGTAATTTAGAGGAAGCTCACTTGCATTAGACGTTTCTTACATCAAACCAGTATTATGTGAAGAGTATGTCAACACTTTTGGATAATGATATACTATTTGTAGTTTTTGGTGGCAGCCAGAACGTCTTTCAAATCATTACACTACAGTTTTATTATGCTGTGTATGTTAAAATATTGTGTGAGTCATTTGGTCATATATTAAAGATCTCATGAAGCTTATTGAGAGCGTTTATATGCCATACTGTAAAAAAGGATATGGTCAATACGTTATGACAACATGTTTCTACATTGCTTTAACTCATCAATATAAGTTAAGCAATTGTAACTTTTTTTTATACGTTATACAAGATTCAATTCATTTTTTTAAAGGCATTTTAATGTATTTTAAGTTGATATGACTTAAACATCCAAGTTGATTGTACTTAAAAATTTAAGGAAGCAACTTTTTTTACAGTGCTTATGTTCCTAAAGTGATGGGCACTCTTATTAGGAGATGGTGATGGCGCAGTGGATAAGATACATGCCTTTGGTGTGAGAGACCCGGGTTCGAATCCACTGTGAGACACCAATGTGTCCCTGATCAAGACACTTAACCCCTAGTTGCTCCAGAGGCGTGCAACCTCTGAAATATAGCAATTGTAAGTCGCTTTGTATAAAAGCGTCAGCTAAATGAATAAATGCAAATGAGAGAAAACAGTATTTGTCAAACCCTCTTACTTCAAATTAAGGAAACATATTTTAGCACTACTGTAATAACATTAACCGCTTATACTTTTGAATAGATTTCACTGATTACTGAAGACATCAGCGCTTGCAAAGTGCTTCTCTCAGCCCCTCACTGACTCGTGGAGCCAAACAGAGGATCATTTATTAACCAGACGCAACACAAAGTCTCATGGGACACACTGATCAATAATGCTTTACCTGCAGGACACACAGCTTTCAGCAAGTAGAAGTGCTCTGATCTAATGACAGATCAATGTGAGCCAGTGTTACTGGAAATATACTGAACACATGACTAGTGTCCACATGCATTTTATAATCGTTATATATATATATATATATATATATATATATATATATATATATATATATATATATATATATATCATTGTGTATAGAATTGTGTTGTGCCTTGAACTACACTCTTCAAAATAAAAATCCAAAAAGGTTTTTTTTTACAGCAATGGCATACAATACCTCAAAGAACCTCTCAGTGTTCAGTTCTTAAAAGTGTGAAGAACATTCAAATAGTCTAAAGAACCTTTTACCACTATACACTATTAAAAATAAAAGTTGTTTATTAGCATCAGTGGTTTCATGAAGAAACTTTAACATCCATGGAAACTTTTCGATGGACAAAGGTTCTTTATAGTGGAAAAGGTTCTTTAGATTAAAAAAAAAAAAAACATTTTGTGGAATTGAAAGGCTCTATGTTAAACGTTGTTTATGGAACGATAATTTCCAATAAAGAATTTTTAAGAGTGTATCTCTACTTGATCTGACCTTGAAATGCTGAAAAAGATGTTTTGTTGCTCATATTTTCAGAGTGATGACCTTAAATTCACGGGAGGTCATAAACCTTCATCTATTCTCAGCTCCTGAAAGAGGAACCGCTGCAGGGCTAATTTAAATACCGTCTCTCATAGCCATAATTCACCGTTTCCTAGTGTCTCTTTCCCAGGACAGAAATAGTGCTGACTCCCTTTGCCATTGCTGTAAAAACCCCCTTCATTTTTAAGAGTTATGCATGTTTAATGTTCTGTTCTTCATGGAACCATAGATGACAATAAAGAAGCTTTATTCATTAACTCATTTCTTAATGAGTTTAACTATCCCTTATCCAAAGAGAACCGGGATTCGTTATTTTTAAGAGTGCACTGGAAAGAGTAAAAAAGTGCAATTTTAACTATTAAAAATAAAGGTTCCAAAGGGGGTTTTTACCATAGAAGAACCATTTTTGCTTCCCCAATGAACTATTCAGTGATCGGCTCTTAAAATAACCATTTTCAAAGTGTGAAATTTTTATAACTGATAGAAACTGTTTTAACTATATCCCTTGTGTCACGATGCACACGGGAAGCAGAGAATCCATGAGAAGTATTTTAATAAAGGGTAATCCAAACTCGTCGTCAACATGCAGGGGTCAAAATCAAAATAAAGCCGTAAAAACAAGAAACAAAACAGGAACTCCAACAATAACAGACCTGAAGATGTGTGACACAAAACAAGGAATCTGTAACAAATACTAAAACAGACAGGGTATTTATACACACAATCTAACAAGGTGATGGGAAACAGCTGAGTGCAATGAACTGATGAGTGACAGACAGAATGCTGGGAAATGAAGTCAAATGTGAAAGACACAGTGAAAACGAAGACCTCTAGTAACAAACAAGGGAAACACAACCATTAGCTTGGAGTGAGATTTTGGGGGTTAATGAGGCTATCGGTTCACGTGCCGCAAGGCTCTAGCTATCTGTCATGTCACATTTAAAACGCAAAAACGGTATTGTTTGAATTTCGTAATATAATTACAAAAGTAACCTGCTTTATCTTGTCTGTTGCGGTGTCAGTGTCCTCTTTGCTTCGCAATTTTTCTCTGCGTGAGAAAATGGATGTGTGGCGTGAGTGCGTGTGAAAACAGGCAAAACCGTGCGTCACACGGCGAAAGCGTGAGAGTTGGCTCTGTAGTTGTCAAGTTATTTTAAAGATCCTGCTCACTAAAACTGTCATTGATACCATAAGGATCTATTTTCTAACCCTTAAAATAAAAAAATATTTTTATTGCCATAGCCCAATAATGATGCTTTTATTCAGTCATATTACATAATATATTTATATATTGTAAGTGATATAATATATTCAAATAAATAGCTTAGATGTTACCACATTCATTGTTTCCCAGAATCAACTGTGCTTGTTTTGAAAGTGAATCCACCGCTGATGGTTTTTGTCTTTTTGTTCTAGATGGACCTGAAGCTACTTTTCATATCAACATTATTAGGGATCATTTGTTGCAGTCGTGCACAGCAAGGTAATGTGGACTTTTCAGATCACCGAAGCTTGAAATGCTGTAACTCTTTCTGACTCCATCAGAATTAATAAGCGCTGGGTTTGTTTTGAGGTTGGACAGTTAAATACTGTCCTTATCCTTAATGGAAAACAGTAGTGGTCTCTGGCTCCAGTGACTGTAAGCCAGAGCAATGTGAACGAATCTCTGGCCAGATTTAAAACGCTGTGTCTCCTGTGTTCTGCAGAGGGCAACGAGTGCATCAAAGCCAACGCTTTATCCTGTGGCGAGTGCATACAAGTGGGGGCTAAATGTGGATGGTGCACTGATACCGTGAGTAGCGTTACAATGCTTTAACTCTCCATCGCTGAAACAAACACATTTATTGCCCTGATATGTTTGTGCAGCATCATCACACTCATAATCACAGCTGTACTGATATATTCAGACCATGATATTGCCTTTATAATTCAGTTGTATGACCAAACAGACATGATGTGACTCAAACTACATCATTTGATATTAATAGTTATGGCAGATTTGCCAGGAACAGTAATGGCGGATAAGTGTTGCCATTCCATTCGTATTTGGAAATCTCATTCCTCATGGAAAGATCGTGGTGATGCTTGAGTTTGTGCTTATATTATTCTTTATAAGGAGTTTCAGGCATCAATAATTATAAAGATAAAGATTAATAAAGATTATGGAATCATTAGATCCACAAACAGGCACTGCAGGAACCAGAGGACAGTGATGATGTCATTACTATTGTCTTATTAATTTACTAATTAGATTTTAAGTGTATTTCGTTTGTGTATTCACAATATTTGTTTCTTTAGATTAATTAACTTTAAGATGATTTTCCTTTCTAAAATGTTCTATTTATTATATGATTTTTATATTTTTAGTAGTACTGTATGCTTCATTAAATGTTTTGTATGGAAACGTACACTAGCATTAAAAAGTTTGTTGTTTTTTTAAATTAATATTCATCAAGGATGCATTAAATTGATTAAAAAAATGGCAGTAAAAACATTTACAAAATAAATGCTGTTCTTTTGAACTTTCTGTTCATCAAAGAATAAATTAAATGTATGACCGTTTCCACAAAAATATGAATCTGTTTCCAACATTGATAATATTAAGAAATGTTTCTTGAGCATCATATTATAATGATTTCTGAAGGATCATGTGACACTGAAGACTGGAGTAATGATGCTGAAAATTCAGCTTTGATCACAGGAATAAATTACACTTTACTATATATTCACATAGAAAACAGCTGCTTTATATTCTAATAATATTTCACGGTTTAACTGTATTTTTGATCAAATAAATGCAGCTTTGGTGAGCAGAAGAGACTTCTTCCAAACTCATTAAAAAATCCTACCAACCCAAAACTTTTGAACACTTATTTGTAATCTGACATGCTTAACCCAATCACATATATTTTCTCCTCACGCAACAGGAGTTTCTGAAACAGGGAGAGCCGACATCGGCGCGCTGCGATGAACTGGAGTCGCTCAAGAAAAGAGGATGTTCGAAAACCAAGATCGAAAACCCTCACGGCACCCAAAAGATCCTCAAGAACAAAGCAGTGACCCACCGCAAGAAAGGAGCGGAGAAACTTCGACCCGAGGACATTACACAGATCCAGCCTCAGAAACTCAGCCTCAAACTCAGATCTGGTGCCTGATGATAACTTACAATCGTTTGGGTTTATTGATCTGCGCAAGTAATTGTGGGAATACAGATTTTTGTTTTTTGAACGAATTGTTATTTCTGTAGGGGAACCTCAAAATATCAAGCTGAAGTTCAAGAGGGCTGAAGACTATCCCATAGACCTGTACTACCTGATGGACCTGTCCTACTCCATGAAGGACGACCTGGAGAACGTCAAGAATCTCGGGACTAGTTTGATGAAGGAAATGTCCAAGATCACCTCAGATTTCAGGATAGGTGAGAGTCTTATAAAATCACGCCGCAAAACCAAACGCTCTGGTAGTTTTGTTTTAAAAACCTCGGTTCTATTAGATACTAGTTTTAACCCTGTAAAACCTGACGTAATAAATCTTTTATAATGGAACAGTTTAATGTTGAAAAAAGTGTGACGTCTGCATATGTGTTTTTTGTTGGGGATATTTTTTTTGTTGAGATTATATTTGATACTTTAGGCTTTTATGGCTCGTCATATAGTATGATATAGTGCGAAAGAAACAGATTAATTTCATTCAGAGACACAAACTGAGCTAAAATATGCAATTTGGTGCAGATGCTGATATTTATATGGCCAAAAAGCAAGATTAATGTTAATCAATGTGATCTTTCATTTAATTTATTCTTTTATATAGCACAATTAAACACAACAATAGTTGACCACTTTGCTGTACAGGACAAATCTAAAATATATAAAAATAGAGACACAATAGAAACAGAACACAGAATAACCTGCCTAAAATGAATTTCAATATCCGTCGCCACTTCTATATCTCTCTTTAGTTGTTATTGTGGGGTCAACATATATAATACAATGCAATGATGATTGAGAGATGAACAAATAAACCTTCATTATATTTGAGACTCACATTTGAACATGATTTTTCTAAAAAAAAATTGGTATGGATAATCAAGTTAACCTTCAGTCCAGTAAGTGTTCATCTTCAAATATTACTAACGTTTTTCTTACTTTTACTTTAAAAAAATCAGTAAAGATTTCAAGGCAAAAAAAGACACCAGTTGAAGATGGATGTTTGTATATAATTGTACAGAGATTATACTATTATACTAAAAGACTTTTACTTGCTAGGCATGTAGTAGATTGTATGCGACAGTTTATCAGCAGTGTTTTGATCACGTGGATATTGGATCAAGCGTTATAGGATTAAACATGTAATAACATTGTTATATATGTGTAATATATATGCATTAATTAAAAAGCCTATAATATCTATCAAGGATACAGTAGATTTCATATAAAGAGTATGAAAGTTAATGTGTTTAAATTATTTACACTTAAATATGTTCATCTGTACTTGTAAATGTCCAACAAACCACATCTTTCCATAAGATGTCTTAATATTATTATTATTAAGTAAAGTAAAATTTATTTATAAAGCACTTATTACAATACAGGTTTGTTCAAAGCAGCTTTACAGTGATAACAGGAAAATAATGCAACAGAGTTTGTTTCGGCTGTACAGCAGATCTAGAAGAAAACAGTGTCATAGTCCAGCTTAAGTCAGTTCAGTGATGGTTCATTTTCATTTTAAAGATCATTAGTTATTAATTTAGTTAATTTATCTATACAGCAGCTCTGGAGAAAACAGTGATGTCATCGTCCAGTTTAGTTCTCATATTGTGGCGTCAATGCAGGCAGATCAATAATATTGTTGAATATTAAGTTTCCCCATTAAAACAGACTAATGATAATTAAAAATGATAAAATAAGACCTAATCAAAACTTTCATCGCACTACCAAAGCCATTAGAGACACGAGTAGGCATGAATTTCAAGCTTGGCTCATGTCCGGACAAAGGCTATATAGTTTTGCATTTTTAAAATAGTTTTTTTATTTTAGTATCATTGTCAAATTTCCTATAAATTTCAGAGTTAACAGAACACTTTCCATAATTATTATTATTATTATTTTATGGTTATTTATTTGATTAATCCTGTCAAAAATTATTCATGTATTGATCCATGTATGCTTTTTGTCTATTGCATCTTTTAATATCATATACTCACAGTTATACTCATATTCAGGTGTTCTATTCAGACCAGACGTTTAGTTTACTTCTACTCTGACAAACCTACATCTACTTGTGGGCTAGACATGTTTTACTATTTACAACTATTAGTTTTTTCTGTTTTCTGCTCAGTGTGGTATCTTGTCTAATATGTGTGGTGTCTTGTTTAGTTTCACATGAGATAGTTATCTTACCTGGAATTAAGATACAGATGAATTTGCATAAGGTCTAGAAATGATGGAAGTACGTATTTGGCCATTTCTGCTTCGTAGGTGATGATACACTGGGCAACTTTTTGAGCAATGTTGCCGTCAACAGGCAATCAGGGGAGACAAAGGGCCCACGACCGATCTAATGTATCCAGATACAAATGTGTTGCCCATTCTCAATGGGAAAGTGCCTAAGCAACAATCGCTCGGCCACATTGTCCAGCAACATTGCTCAAAAAGTTGCCCTGTGTATCATCGCCTGGTTCATACAGAAAGCGGTTTTGCTTTGAAAAAAGGAAAAAACACGTGGGCTTTAGAATGGGGGAAAAGCGCACGCCTTTTAAAGGTGCAGTGTGTGATTTTAGCGGCATCTAGTGGTGAGGTTACGAATTGCAACCAACAAAAGTTACGGTGGCCGACAGGAAAATATGTCATCGTCTGAGACAGCAGAGAGTAGCAGTTCAGCAATGAGCTTTCTTTACAAGGATAAATTAAGAAATTATGTTTACTTAATTATTCAGTAAAACTATATGTTATTGCAAATTTTATTGTTACTTGTTCATCACTGTGTCAGTGTTTTATTCGCTGAACTAAGCTTGCTTCCTTGCACGAAGAGCAACATAGTAACGAAACGCGTTTGTCCGTTTAGGGCCACCGTAGAAACATGACGACACATTTCAATGTAAGGGAACCGCGGTGTGTGTAGACAGAAACTGCTCATTCTAAGGCAATACAAATATAACGGATCATTAAGTAAGGTCTTTAAACACCACTGAAAACTTCTTTTTCAAGCTAGTGACGAAACGCGCTCTTTAGCGCTGTGTGTTCGCTGTCGGCTATGCTAGAAACATGACCACACAATATGTCGACCTCCACAAAAGGGGGAGCCCGCGGTTATGGAGATATAAATGTCTCATTCTAAGCTTATAAAAACATAACGGTTCATTATGCAAGGTCTTTATACACCACTGAAAACATAGTTATGGATCTTATATTGCATTTCTGTCAATAGATCCTCAGAAATATTACACAATGCACCTTTAAAAGTTTAACTTATTTTAACTTGAGTGCCGCGTTTTAGCACAATACGCTGCAAAAGACTCGATACTTGAGCGCAACGGTCATACATTGAAAAAGTAGCGCAGTCGAATGGAAAAACTTGTTTAGTTTTAAAAATAGTTTAAGTCTTAGTTTCAATTTTCGTTTACGAAAATAACCTTTGTCCTGACAGGTTTCGGCTCTTTCGTGGAGAAGACGGTAATGCCGTACATCAGCACGACTCCAGCCAAGCTCCTGAACCCCTGCACTGGGGACCAGAACTGCACCAGTCCCTTCAGCTACAAGAACGTGCTGAAACTCACCAGCAACGGCCAGCAGTTCAACAGTCTGGTGGGGAAACAGCAGATATCTGGAAACCTGGACTCTCCCGAGGGAGGATTTGATGCTATCATGCAGGTTGCCGTCTGTGGAGTGAGTATTAAACAACTGGAGGAGGGTTTGCTCTGTTTTTACGTTATTGATAAAGTAGGGATACACGATATATCGGTATTGTATCGGTTCATTTTTAATGTTATCGTTATCGGCCTATATAATAAAATTTAGCCGATATATTAAAGCCAATTAATAACGCATTATTTCCTTTAGAAAACGACCAATAGTGTTTTTTTTTATAATCGATACCGATACAGATCATTTGCATGTTTATGTGCCTGATAACTGATATACAGAACCGATATTTAATTGTTTTATTCCTGTTTTTGACAATTATAACAACAGCACTGTACTTATTCACTCCCTCCTTGCATACACAAAAAACAAAACACACTTCACACACACAGAGAGAAAATTCAGCGCTTTTATTTCCGACATGCACTCTTTCATGTTTTATTTAATTCATGTAAACTTACGTCTTTATTGGGACAGTACTTGATGGATTACGTGACTCTGTGATTTGTCTCTATTTTTTGTCTCAAAGTTTGAACTATATATATTAAGCATTTATGTAACATATCTCATTTGTGCTTTAATGGCTGTTATGTTAAATAAAGTTGATTATTTAAGGGAAATAGTATAATAGTAAGTTATTTTAACTTTGACTCTGTTGTTGACGGTTGCTGATCTCCCCTCAGACGCACTGCTTTAATGGTGGTCTTGGGCGCAATTCTCAAAATGCCGTTTATCTGTGAATACGAAATTACAAAACCGATTAGTGCATCTATCCATCATAAAAGTACATCTATCCACGATCAAAGTGCAGCTATCCATCGTAAAAGTGCAGCTATCCATCGTAAAAGTGCATCTATCCATGATAAAAGTGCATCTATCCATTATAAAAGTGCATCTATCATCATAAAAGTGCATCTATCCATGATAAAAGTGCATTTATCCTCGATAAAAGTGAATCTATCCGTCATAAAAGTGAATCTATCCATCATAAAAGCGAATCTATCCATCATAAAAGTGAATCTATTCAACATAAAAGTGCATCTATCAGTGACAAAAGTGCATCTATCCGTCATAAAAGTGAATCTCTCCGTCATAAAAGTGAATCTATCCGTCATAAAAGTGCATCTATCCATCATAAAAGCGAATCTATCCATCATAAAAGTGAATCTATTCAACATAAAAGTGCATCTATCCATCATAAAAGTGCATCTATCCATCATAAAAGTGCATCTATCCATCATAAAAGTGCATCTATTCATCATAAAAGTGCATCTATCCATCATAAAAGTGCATCTATCCATCATAAAAGTGCATCTGTTCATCATAAAAGTGCATCTGTCCATCATAAAAGTGCATCTATCCATCATAAAAGTACATCTATCCATCATAAAAGTGCATCTATCCATCATAAAAGTGCATCTATCCATCATAAAAGTACATCTATCCAGCATAAAAGTGCATCTATTCATCATAAAAGTGCATCTATCATCATAAAAGTCAATCTGTCCATCATAAAGTGCATCTATCCATCATAAAAGTACATCTATCCATCATAAAAGTGCATCTATCCATCATAAAAGTCCATCTGTCCATCATAAAGTGCATCTATCCATCATAAAAGTGTATCTATTCATCATAAAAGTGCATCTGTCCATCATAAAAGCGCATCTGTCCATCATAAAAGTGCATCTGTCCATCATAAAAGTGCATCTATCCAGCATAAAAGTGCATCTATCCATCATAAAAGCGCATCTGTCCATCATAAAAGTACATCTGTCCATCATAAAAGTGCATCTGTCCATCATAAAAGTACATCTGTCCATCATAAAAGTGCATCTATCCATCATAAAAGTACATCTGTCCATCATAAAAGTGCATCTGTCCATCATAAAAGCGCATCTGTCCATCATAAAAGTGCATCTGTCCATCATAAAAGTGCATCTATCCAGCATAAAAGTGCATCTATCCATCATAAAAGTGCATCTGTCCATCATAAAAGTGCATCTATCCATCATAAAAGTGCATCTGTCCATCATAAAAGTGCATCTGTCCATCATAAAAGTGCATCTGTCCATCATAAAAGTGCATCTGTCCATCATAAAAGTGAATCTATCCATCATAAAAGTGCATCTATCCATCATAAAAGTGCATCTGTCCATCATAAAAGTGCATCTATTCATCATAAAAGTGCATCTGTCCATCATAAAAGTGCATCTGTCCATCATAAAAGTGCATCTATCCGTCATAAAAGTGCATCTATCCGTCATAAAAGTGCATCTGTCCATCATAAAAGTGCATCTCTTCATCATAAAAGTGCATCTGTCCATCATAAAAGTGCATCTGTCCATCATAAAAGTGCATCTGTCCATCATAAAAGTGAATCTGTCCATCATAAAAGTGCATCTGTCCATCATAAAAGTACATCTGTCCATCATAAAAGTGCATCTGTCCATCATAAAAGTGCATCTGTTCATCATAAAAGTGCATCTGTCCATCATAAAAGTGCATCTGTCCATCATAAAAGTGAATCTATCCAGCATAAAAGCGCATCTGTCCATCATAAAAGTGCATCTGTCCATCATAAAAGTGCATCTATCCAGCATAAAAGTGCATCTATCCATCATAAAAGTGCATCTGTCCATCATAAAAGTGCATCTATCCATCATAAAAGTGCATCTGTCCATCATAAAAGTGCATCTGTCCATCATAAAAGTGCATCTGTCCATCATAAAAGTGCATCTGTCCATCATAAAAGTGAATCTATCCATCATAAAAGTGCATCTATCCATCATAAAAGTGCATCTGTCCATCATAAAAGTGCATCTATTCATCATAAAAGTGCATCTGTCCATCATAAAAGTGCATCTGTCCATCATAAAAGTGCATCTATCCGTCATAAAAGTGCATCTATCCGTCATAAAAGTGCATCTGTCCATCATAAAAGTGCATCTCTTCATCATAAAAGTGCATCTGTCCATCATAAAAGTGCATCTGTCCATCATAAAAGTGCATCTGTCCATCATAAAAGTGAATCTGTCCATCATAAAAGTGCATCTGTCCATCATAAAAGTACATCTGTCCATCATAAAAGTGCATCTGTCCATCATAAAAGTGCATCTGTTCATCATAAAAGTGCATCTGTCCATCATAAAAGTGCATCTGTCCATCATAAAAGTGAATCTATCCATCATAAAAGTGCATCTGTCCATCATAAAAGTACATCTGTCCATCATAAAAGTGCATCTGTCCATCATAAAAGTGAATCTATCCATCATAAAAGTGCATCTGTCCATCATAAAAGTACATCTGTCCATCATAAAAGTGCATCTGTCCATCATAAAAGTGCATCTGTCCATCATAAAAGTGCATTTGTCCATCATAAAAGTGAATCTATCCATCATAAAAGTGCATCTGTCCATCATAAAAGTACATCTATCCATCATAAAAGTGCATCTGTCCATCATAAAAGTGCATCTATCCGTCATAAAAGTGCATCTATCCATCATAAAAGTGCATCTGTCCATCATAAAAGTGAATCTATCCATCATAAAAGTGCATCTGTCCATCATAAAAGTGCATCTGTCCATCATAAAAGTGCATCTGTCCATCATAAAAGTGTATCTATTCATCATAAAAGTGCATCTGTCCATCATAAAAGTGAATCTATCCATCATAAAAGTGCATCTGTCCATCATAAAAGTACATCTGTCCATCATAAAAGTGCATCTGTCCATCATAAAAGTGAATCTATCCATCATAAAAGTGCATCTGTCCATCATAAAAGTACATCTGTCCATCATAAAAGTGCATCTGTCCATCATAAAAGTGCATCTGTCCATCATAAAAGTGCATTTGTCCATCATAAAAGTGAATCTATCCATCATAAAAGTGCATCTGTCCATCATAAAAGTACATCTGTCCATCATAAAAGTGCATCTGTCCATCATAAAAGTGCATCTATCCGTCATAAAAGTGCATCTATCCATCATAAAAGTGCATCTGTCCATCATAAAAGTGAATCTATCCATCATAAAAGTGCATCTGTCCATCATAAAAGTGCATCTGTCCATCATAAAAGTGCATCTGTCCATCATAAAAGTGCATCTGTCCATCATAAAAGTGCATCTGTCCATCATAAAAGTGCATTTGTCCATCATAAAAGTGAATCTATCCATCATAAAAGTGCATCTGTCCATCATAAAAGTACATCTGTCCATCATAAAAGTGCATCTGTCCATCATAAAAGTGCATCTATCCGTCATAAAAGTGCATCTATCCATCATAAAAGTGCATCTGTCCATCATAAAAGTGAATCTATCCATCATAAAAGTGCATCTGTCCATCATAAAAGTGCATCTGTCCATCATAAAAGTGAATCTATCCATCATAAAAGTGCATCTGTCCATCATAAAAGTGCATCTGTCCATCATAAAAGTGTATCTATTCATCATAAAAGTACATCTGTCCATCATAAAAGTGCATCTGTCCATCATAAAAGTGCATCTGTCCATCAGAAAAGTGCATCTGTCCATCATAAAAGTGCATCTATCCATCATAAAAGTGCATCTGTCCATCATAAAAGTGCATCTGTCCATCATAAAAGTGCATCTGTCCATCATAAATGTGCATCTGTCCATCATAAAAGTACATCTGTCCATCATAAAAGTGCATCTGTCCATCATAAAAGTGCATCTATCCATCATAAATGTGCATCTGTCCATCAGAAAAGTACATCTGTCCATCATAAAAGTGCATCTGTCCATCATAAAAGTGCATCTATCATCATAAAAGTGCATCTGTCCATCATAAAAGTGCATCTGTCCATCATAAAAGTGCATCTGTCCATCATAAAAGTGCATCTATCATCATAAAAGTGCATCTATCCATCATAAAAGTGCATCTGTCCATCATAAAAGTGCATCTATCCATCATAAAGTGCATCTATCCATCATAAAAGTGCATCTGTCCATCATAAAAGTACAGTTCTACTTTTAGATGACTAATCTGTTTTTGTACTTTCTGCTCGATCTTTGTATCCTTTGGCCTAATATTTCTCCTTCTTCCTGTTTTCTCTCTCTCTCTCTCTCTCTCTCTCTCTCTCTCTCTCTCTCTCTCTCTCTCTCTCACAGAACCACATTGGCTGGAGAAATGTCACCCGTTTGTTGGTGTTTTCTACTGACGCAGGTTTTCATTTTGCCGGAGATGGCAAACTCGGTGGAATCGTACTTCCCAATGATGGGAAATGCCACTTAAAAGACGGCATGTACACGATGAGCCATTATTATGTATGTATTGACAAATTTGTCCTGTTTTCTGGTGATTTTCAGACCAGATGTATTAGATGTTCGACTCTTATCTTTCCTGTCCTTTCCTGACTAGGATTACCCCTCCATCGCCCACCTAGTTCAAAAACTGAGCGAAAATAACATCCAGACCATCTTCGCAGTTACAGAAGAGTTTCAGCCTGTTTACAAAGTAAGTCCATAGATGATTATCTTAATGATGTGTATGAAAGCGCGTGTGCATGAGCGAGAACACTCGCTATTTTTGTCCATCTGGAGCCTGTAGTTTCTTCTCCTGTTCAACTTTTTTTTTGTACTTGCTCAAAGAAAAGGTCTGTAGTCTCTTTCCACACTTGTCAAAACTTATGAAAGTTAGCAGTGCTAGCTGGATTTGATCAAAGCCTCAGTGCTACGTGTTTAATTTAAGCACATAACATGTAATTGTTGGAGGAATGATTCCTCAAAGCCTGTGGCTGGCTGAGAGGAGGCATGCTATTACTTTTCTAAGTGATCAGACTTACAATATTCATCTTCTGGTTGATAAAACAGATGGAAAAAATGCCATAGACTTGCATTGAAAGATCCATAACTAGAGACACGACTATGTGTTAGAAATGGATGAATGTATGCGATGTAAAAGCTAAATTATCTACCAATGGGGTAAGAAAAATAATCTTGTTTCTGTTGGAATTAACCTTGACAGATCATTTTGCTTGTTTTAAGCAACCACTCTCTTAATTTTGATTTATTTCCCTAGAAAACAAGACATAATATCTCATGGCATTTTACTCATCTAGTAAATGCATCTTGATTTAAGAATTTTTAGATATTTGGACTCGAAACAAGACAACAATACAAGTAAGAAAAGCATTTATTTTGCAGTGTAATGAAATGCCATCTCAAATATTTCACTCCCGAGAGCCTGAAACTCTCCTGAACCAAACTTCTCTGTATTTGGAAAGCCACAACCCCAAGATAGTTTTCCTCTGGAATGATCCAGACGGCAAAGTCATAATTTAGAGTTCCTGTCTGCTGTTTAAAACAAACACCCTGCGTCCCTGTGCTTAAGATTCATGAATGTTTTCCCCTTTCCACAGGAACTTAAAAACCTGATCCCAAAGTCTGCAGTGGGAACGCTTTCAGCAAACTCCAGCAATGTTATCAACCTTATTATTGATGCGTACAATGTGAGTAGATAAAGTTTCTTTATACAGTAGTGGCCAAAAATCATATCCGGAGGAGATATTTGTTTTTAATGACCCTACAAGTTTGATTAAACCATTCAAATATAAGGGATGTTCTTGAGGCAAGAACAAAACACTAAACTTAGTTAATTGGACAAAATTCAAACTAAAGCTACAGGTTTCTGTGTGCATAGAAAAACAAAAAGCTCTCAGGAAAAACATAATCAGTTATTAATATTTAATTGATTCTCTCATTTATCATTTCTTTGTATGATACCCAAAAATTTGGAAAATTTGCGATGTTTTATTGCGCTATTATCACAAATAAAACAATCGACTCCAGGCACAACTATGCAATATGCTTACAAAGTCTTTAAGACATCTGTAATAATATTTGAATGAAGGGTGAAGATGGCAGTTTTGGCCACTACTGTAATATCTCCAGTATATAACGGACCTGGACTGATGTATGTTTCCTCAGTCTCTTTCCTCAGAGGTGATCCTCGAGAACAGCAAGCTTCCCGAGGGAGTGACGATCACCTATCAGTCTCGCTGTAAGAATGGACTTGTGAACGAGGGAGAAAATGGCCGGAAGTGCTCTAACATCTCTATCGGAGACGAGGTGAGTTCAGACCAGCGTGATGTAATGTGCACCAGAAACCTGTAGCCTGTTGTTCCTGAGTCTGTTTCTGTTTCCATTGAATCCTCAGGTGTCGTTCAACATCAATATCACAGCTCAAGGCTGTCCCAAACAAGGCAAACCGGAAACCATTAAGATCAAGCCCTTGGGCTTTACTGAGGAGGTCGAGATCGAGCTCAACTTTATTTGCGAGTGTGATTGTCACAAGCACGGCATCAAGAATAGTGAAATGTGCCATAACGGCAACGGGACGTTTGAGTGCGGAGCCTGCAGGTGAGACTGTCCTCGGATAACTATCCTGGACTTACTTAGGCTTATAAAAATGCACGAGTTTGTTTAATTGCTAAATTACATGTCATTTTTTTTTCCTGGAAGTTGAAACAAACTGCAAATGCTGTGCTTATATGTGTGTGTGTGTGTGTGTGTGTGTGTGTGTGTGTGTGTGTGTGTGTGTGTGTGTGTGTGTGTGTGTGTGTGTGTGTGTGTGTGTGTGTGTGTGTGTGTGTGTGTATACAGTTTGTACAGTATAAAAACCATTATGCCTATGGAGAGTCCCTACAAAGATAGTGAACCAGACGTGTGTGTGGTTTAGTAATGAAACTCTATGACACTAGGCACGTTTCCATAACAGATTTGCGCAAAACTTTTGCGATTTTTTCTAAATGTCGACAAAAAACTATTGCGAAATGACGGCGTTTCCATTAACCGATGTTATGCGACTAAAACTTCACTCTTCAAGTCATTCCAAAAATCATGGCAACGGATGTTGGTAGGTTTATGTATGTCTCAGCCACTGCTCTTGCCATTATTAATAATCAAAGGAGACGTATGTGTGTTAGCCAAGCATTAATGGTAAGGAAAGACCCTTATACTGGGAGCTGCTGGTGTTTCTGGGTGTTTCTCCCTCATTTCTGCTTCGAGGTCTTGATTTTGGCATTTTTTTAGGTTTAGAATCCAGTATTCCTGTAATTATTTTGTCTTTTATGAGTTAAATAAAGAACTCTGTCTCGTATTCTGTCCAAGCACACCGCGTCATCTACATCAGGTGACTGTAAATGCGCAAAAACTGTTTCCATTGCAGTTTTGTGAAATATTTGTTTTCCGAATTGCCTGAAAAACCACCTCATGCGAGCGTAAAAATGTTTTTGCGATAAATGGGAGATTTTGCGAAATTGACGTGTTTCCATTGGGCGTATTTTCAATTCGCAATTTGAAGGGTGATGGAAACGCGGCTGATGATGGCACAAGCTGATTGGCTCTGCTGATCCTGCAGCCAATGAGATCGCTTGCTCAACATTTAAATAGTCTGGTTGAGTGTTTGCTGTGAGCTGGTCCTGAAGCGCTATAAGCGTTCCTCTAAACCCCTCCACCTCCCCAGCTCCACCTGCCTAGATCTGATACAGGATTCATGTGTGTGTGTTTATGCAGCAGCCGCAGATCTTACACATTTTAGCCTATTTTGGGACAATTTTTTTATGAAAATCTAGTACATTTTACGCCCAAATTCTCATTACATATACAATAAACGAAGCAAATAATAATTAATTTTTTTTCACCAGCGTTTTTGCAAAAAGTTGCCAGCCACCGCCAGCATTTTTGATCATTTTCACAAAAGTTTTATGGTCCCCAGACTATTTTGCTGTATGAATATTTGAACATGCAATATATCCTGCTTTTAAACAAAACAACAAAAAAAATTTTTTCTAGCTTCATGCATTCCATTTTTTACCAACACTTGTATATTCACTTGTATGTTTCATTTAAAAAAAGTACATTTTTAAGCAAAAAACTGAGAAAATCGGGTTTTTGTCAAAGATCACGTCTGGATCGGATTCAGGACTATGATGAAAACACAGATGGGGTAAATCAAGTCCATCAACACCTCAAAGCTTCACAGTCCTGTAGCTCGTTTATTTCATTCTGTAACGTTAGGCAGTTTTGATTTATATGCTGTTTAATAATGGTGATCGCGTTATTTTACATATGCATCTGTTTACATAAGCTATCGCTTGTTTCTGCTTCTTCTTCACCTGTGTTTTGATCAGGAAATCATGTACTCTTTCAGAAAATGCCTTATAGCGCCCCCTACCATATAACAGTGAAAATACAGAAAGATGTAAATGTCCATCAATGGCGGGGAAAATCTCATTCACATTATCATAAGGTTCCAGATAATTGTATTACTTAGTATCGTTGTAATTCTCATTATTCCCATGATTTACTGCATTACTGTAATAAATATAATAAAGTGATTTATTTAAATCAGCATATATTAAATAAAATACAAAGTCAAAGAAAATAATGTCACAATGCAAAACAAATTTGCTTTCTTGAGAATACCGTTGATTTTAGGGTTAAACATGACACTGAATCTTTGATGTAAAACATCTTTTTGTTCCTGTTTGGATGTTAATTGCGTAAGTCAGAAGGTCTCTCTACATGAGTGTGTGTGTGTGAGCCGTGTTCTCAGCATCTTCTCGGTTCTCATCGTGTGCTTTCAGGTGCAATAAGGGCCGTGTGGGCAGGCAGTGTGAATGCCGGAAAGACGAGGTGTCCACCGAGGACCTGGACAAGAACTGCCGCAAGGACAACAGCACGGACATCTGCAGCAATAACGGCGAGTGTGTGTGCGGGAACTGCGAGTGCAAGAAGAGGGAAAATCCTGAAGAACGTTACAGCGGAAAATTCTGCGAGTGCGACAACTTCAACTGCGACCGCTCCAATAATAAACTCTGTGGAGGTACTGAAACAGGAAGCTTTTTCTTTTTTTGGAACACCAATGCATCACTCAGCACACTAGTAATAGAGGAAAAGGAGTTGTGAAAGGGTCGAAAGCAAGGCCGTAACCAGGGTTTGAAAATTAGTGAGGTCCGGGGTGTTGTGTAAATAATTGTGCTATAATGGTTAGGCCATTGGACCCACATTCCCCCATGGACATTAAGCTGCGACCCTTTTTAAAAAAAAGGAATTTTATTTGACATATATATATATTTATGTGTGGGGTAGTCTCTCACTAGGGGGGTCCGGGGGTATGCCCCATCAGGCCGCCCCCAAACGTGATTTTTTTTGAAAAATAAACCATTAAATGGCACTTTCTGGAGAGTTTTGTGCAAAGAAATATAGCAAAAAAGTAGGTCTAGCAAATCTTATATTTCTGTAATTCACACAGATCAAACACAAATATGCTGACTGAATAGATTGCTAGTTGAGAAACACTGCTTTAATTAATGTTTTTATGATGACTTTGTGAAAGGTTAAAACAGCATGAGCCGTCTTCCTGCTGGCCAGTAAGTTATTTGTCAAATTTCATTCTGTAACAAACAGATCTGTATTATGCTATTGTTTTTGATAGTGTTATACATTTCCTACAGATAATCACATTGATCATTGCGTTTGTCTTACCGAATGTAGAAGCTTTAGGCAATTACAGTTTGTCTTATAGCTTTTTTTTTTTTATTAATGCCGACAGTAAAATGTTGCCAGATATTGCTACGAAAAACAAGCAAAACAAAATAATAGTAATAATCAGAAATAAGTTCAAAGCTTGTGTTTTGGAAATAAGATTAATATATCACTAAACCTAACATGCAACTTTCCACTTTAATAACTTCCTAAAGTGTCACATTAAATCAGAAAAACAGGTCCTGGAGACTACTGCCACCTTTCCCTTAGGTGGATCTGGCAACACGGAGGCTGCACCCGCGCCCTCACTCACAACGCGCTCTAAGCCCCGTTCACTGCGCTAGCTTCTCGCAACAACATGAATTGCAAACACTCATATGAGGTGGTTTAAACACGGCTAATTAATCATTCAGAGAGCTTGACATTTTATTTTTGAATCTAAAAAAATGACCGTCATAGCTGGCTACGGACATGGTCGAAAGCAGGCACACTGCAAAAAATACTTTTCTTACGTAGTATTTTTGTCTTGTTTCCAGTCCAAATATCTAAAAATTCTTAAATCAAGATGCATTTACTAGATGAGTAAAATGCCATGAGATATGATGTCTTGTTTTCTAGGGAAATAAATAAAAATTAAGAGAGTTGTTAAGAGTTGTAAATTATCTACCAAAGAAAAATAATCTTGTTTCTGTTTGAATTAACATTATTTTTCTTACCCTGTTGGCTTGTTTTAAGCATGCAACAACTCTCTTAATATCATAATATCACATAGCATTTTACTCATCTAGTAAATGCATCTTGATTTAAGAATTTTTAGATATTTGGACTTGAAACAAAACAATAATACAAGTAAGAAAAGCTTTTTTTGCAGTGCAGATAAATTTAATTAAATTCAATTCACATTTATTTGTATAGTGCTTTTCAAAATACACATAATTTCAAAGCAACTTTACAGAAAATGCATGAGTTCACCTTACAAGTAAAGGGATAGTTCACCCAAAAATGTAAATGCTGTCAGTATTTACTCTCCCTCATGTTGTTCAACCCCGTAAGACCTTCGTTCATCTTCGGAACACAAATTAAGATATTTGTGATTAAATCTGAGAGCTGGATCACTCCTCCATAGGCTTCTAAGGGATTGAAACTTGTTCCCCGAAAAGTTATTAAAGACATCGTTAAAATAGTCCAAGTGACTCAATCTTAAGTTTATCAAGCGACGAGAATACTTTTTGTGAGCAAAAACAAACAAAAATAACGACTTTATTTCAACTATTGATTTCCTTCTCTGTGGGCGTCGAGTGAGTTCACTAGTGTAACAGCGCAGCGCTTCTGTGTTGTACGTCACACGCATCACACACATGACCAGCGTCGGCCAATAGTGAGCCTGCGTGTGACGTAGCTCTACGCTATCACACTGCGCTAACTGACTCGACGCCCACAGAGAAGGACATGAATAGTTGAAATAAAGTCGTTATTTTTGGGGGGGGTTCACTTGGACTATTTTAACGATGTCTTTAATAACTTTTCGAGGAACAAATTTCAATCCCTTAGAAGCCTATTGAGGAGTGATCCAGCTCTCAAGATTTAATCAAAAATATCTTAATTCGTGTCCCGAAGATGAACGAATGTCTTACGGGGTTGAACAACATGAGTGAGAGTAAATACTTACAGAATTTACATTTTTGGGTGAACTATCCCTTTAAGAGTGATCTGTTATCAGAAGTAACTGTCTAAGTTATGTATTTCAGAAAGGCACATATACAAAATCACAGTTAGCAAAAAAGGTTTTAATTTAAACAATGTAATAATTTAATGCAGATACAATGAAGTAATGAATGCTTCTTTGTTAACAAATGATTATGACATTTAGAAAAATGCATCATTGGTGTATGTTGATTCTGTGATGTTTCTCCTGTAGGACACGGGCGCTGTGAGTGTAGGGTGTGTATCTGTGACGCTAACTACACCGGGAGCGCGTGCGACTGCTCTCTGGACACCTCCACCTGCTTAGCCTCCAACAAGCAGATCTGCAACGGCAGAGGGACGTGCGGGTGCGGGACCTGCCGTTGCACCGACCCCAAGTTCCAGGGGCCCACGTGTGAGATCTGCCCCACCTGCCCCGGGGTCTGCACCGAGCACAAGTCAGTCAAGCACAACACCAACCAGTCCCTCCTGAAAAACGCCATTATGCGATCGCATAATTCAATGCATAATCAGCCAAAGTCCGCATATTTATGCAAGGGCCGCATTTTTTCAAATCCGCCGCACTTCCGCCGCATAAATTGCCGATTTCCGCGCAAAATATGCGGGGCTTGCATGATTTCATAACCCCCGCATTTTCGTTGCAAAAAAGTCACATATATCTTAGCAGAAAGTTGAAAAATGTTGCGTTTACTCCACACAAGAGCAGCCGTTTTCCCCTGTTGCCATGGGAACGTTATGAAGTGACATAATTACGTGACGTGAACATCATGGAAAAGCTGTAAAACATGAAGCACACTTTTTATTTTTTTATATTTTGTTTATTCATTTTTACAGAAGTTGTAGCATATTTCTTTGGTAAAGCTACAGAACTTGTTTGACTCATCAATGTTTTGTAAGTTTGAGCCGTGTGTTTATTAAGCTCTGAAATAAAACAAGATGAGAACTTAAATATCCCAGCACTTCCTGTGATGTGTTATCCTTGCTTATCATAGGAAGTAATAAGAAATGACTCTTTACATTAAGGAAGTGGCCTAGTGAGAACAGGGTGTTGGGGAATCACTTTTTTTTCTCTTTTTCCTCAAACCGCAGTTTTTGCTAATTTCATTGCATAAAATTGCATGAATATCCCGCATATTCCATCGCATTTTTTAAGAAAACGTGCCGCATAATTAAGGATTTTTTGCCCGCAACAATCACAAAAAAAAACTCGCATTTTTCTGGAAGGACTGACCAATGTGGGACATATTGAGTTACATGTACAATTTAAAAGCTGAAATGTAGCACAACATATGCTAATAACCAAAATATATTAGGTTTCTATACGGAATATATGCTTAATATATGGTGTAAACAGCACAGCTTAACAAAACATATTTTTCACATTCAAAATGTATTTGACTGAATGCAAAATATATGTTGGACGATATAAATATTTTTGCATTAAAAACTAACACAGTAGGTCACATGGCATCTCCAGTATATCCAAATTTTATTCATACCACACACATTAATACTTTTTTCTATTAAAATTCAAATGTTGCGCAAATGTAGCGATTGTTTGTTTACGCGATTGTTTCCGGAAGCCAGTCGCAAGTTCCGCCTCCTCGATGACATCACGCACATCGTTAAAGACGGCTAGTGATGATTGGTCAGGACGCAACGTGTAGTCTGACATGTTTCTTGTCCGTGTCACAACAAGAATTGAGGAATGAAAATCACATAATCTGGCTCAGCGACTACCGTAACACAAAAGTATTGTGTAGTCTGAACTCGGCACAAGCAAACAGTGAAGAAAGATTGTTAGTTGAACTTAAAAAAAACGTCCTGGTTGCGTATGCAACCCACCGTTCCCTGAAGGAGGGAACGGAGGACGTAGTCGACGGTCGACTGAATGGGGATCGCGCTAGAGAGCCTATCATCTTCGATTACTATTGAACGAGCCAATGGAATTTGGCGTGCGTGATTTGCATCACACACTCCGCCCCCGCGGCGCGGGTATAAATACGGAAGTGGATGCACGCACTAGTTGCTTTTCGCTGAGGAGCTGAGAGTAACTCGGGGTCAGCGGTGGTCCAGCGGTAGTGGCAAGGGGACTACGTCCTCCGTTCCCTCCTTCAGGGAACGGTGGGTTGCATACGCAACCAGGACGTTCCCTTTCAATCGATAACGTCAGACGTAGTCGACGGTCGACTGAATGGGGATTACCTTTGAAAACGCCACTAACGCTGCCACCTTCCAGTGCCTAAACCAAAGCCTCCTGATGCCCCCGCAAATTTAAGGCGGGGAAGGACAGGGCTTAGGCCAGGGAAGTCACTGCTGTTCCTACAGGACCACTGGGAAAGCGTTCCCCGTACATTGGAAGGAAGGGACGCTGCAGAAGCCATATCCAACCCAGAGGGAGGTAACGTGGAAAATACACATATGAACTGGGCGGAAACTGGGCAGTCTAACATATGGAATGTCACTGGGGTGGCTCCAGCCTAAGACGGGGGGAGACACACCGGACAGTGACGGCAGAGAGACTCTGCCGAGGGAAGACACGGGCTCACTGCAGGGAGCCGTATCGTGGAAGAATACACATATGGGGTCGCCGTAGGGACCGCAACATATGGACCCAGCCTAACACAGGTTCCACACTGCTTACGAGTGGTAGGCCTAACACCAGACGTTCCGCACGTCCGACGTCGGAGGGGTGTGGAGGAACTCAACAGGGTTCAATTTTAAGGGAACTCAACTGGAGTAAAAAAGGCGCACGTAACCAGTCCATAGGAGGGGAATGGCGCAGCAAGCCGACACTTGAACCGGGCTCACGGTGAAACTGGCTTCATGAGAAGGGAGCCCACGGGAAGCAGCGGTTCAACTAGGTGTCGTCCAGCCCCCAACTCTAGAATCTGTTTTAGCAAAGCATATCGTCAACGCCCAGGCGGAGCACTTTACACTCATCATAGAGGAGCTCAACACCTAAGTGGACATGTTGCATCTCGGATTTTTACCGAAATGAAGGCAAGCACTAGTGCGACTTTGCATGGAAACAGCCTTCCCTCTCTGCTGAATTCCAACAGATATTCGTAGAGCTGGTCTGAGGTCTTTGGCTTGCGTTGTCCAAGCGAACGGACAGAGAAGCCAGGGCTGGATCTGCCTCCTCCAGGGCAGCGCTTGCAGGCTCACCACCTTCTCCTATTACGGGAGAGGTAGGAACCTTGGGCACAATCCGAGCCTGGGTCTCAGCTTGTGAGAGTTAGCCGGCCCAGACTCCAGGCACAATACGTTGACCGAAAGCGAGCAAGTCCCTACCCTCTAGTAGAGACCACGCGAGCAGGAGAACTGATATAACAGAATTTTTAACTCACTGCCTGCAGTGGCTCAGGGGCGGTCTCTGCAGTGCAGTCGCACCAGGGACAAGGCCCAAGAGGATAAAGAGGGACGCAAGGATTTACAAGACCTTGCTCCTCAGGAACCTGATGATCAGAACGTGCTTCTGCACACTTCTGCAACACGATGAGCGTCGTTTAAACACCGAGGCAACATCATTTTGAGGGTGAAGGAAAACAGCCTACTCCAACCCATTTTGCAGGAAAGAGAGCACTGAAGTGATCGAAAGCTTTCAGGATCTCCTCTGGAGAGAAGACTCAACGACTAGGTTCCACTTCTAAAGGCGTAACAACGCTACCCATTTCTAGGGGGTGCTCGCAGAAGTGATGGTAACTATCACATGTCCCTGTGATAGCCACCTGAACCTCCGCGTTCAGATGTAAGACCGCCCGGAATCTCCGGGGGAAAAACGCGGGTGCCATCTTGCCCCATCCCTGAAAGAGTTTTCAGGGGAAGTCTGGAAGGCTGTCAATGGAAACCAGGTCTAGTTTGGCCAATAAGGGGCAACTATGAAGAGCTGTTCCTCTACTGACTTGGCACATAGGTGCAAGCGACGGGCGCAAAAATACAGGAGCATTGCTCAACACAACATGTGAAGTTGCTGGGCTTCAGGAGCATTTTCGGCTCAGCACTTGAGTGTGATAAGTTCACTGAGCTTCAGGAGCATTCCTGCTCAACACCTGAGTGTGATAAACTCACTGAGCTTCAGGAGCATTTCTGCTCAACACTTGAGCGCGAAGAACTTCACTGAGCAACAGGAGCATTTCTGCTCAGCACTGCGTGTGATGAATTCACTGAGCTACAGGAACATTTCTGCTCAACACCTGAGTGTGATGAACTCACTGAGCTACAGGAGCAATGCTGCTCAACACTTGAGTGCGATGAACTTCACTGAGTTTCAGGAGCATTTCTGCTCAACATGAAGTGTGATGATTTCACTGATTTGAGCAGGCGCAAGGCGACCATGAGTCGCAATTGCTTTTAGAAGGCTCACTGGGGTTAAACGCATTTCTGCGGGCCCTTGGGGCAGCTGAGAGGCAGTGTTTGTCCAAGGGTAGTCCGGTCGGTTTATACAAACACCGGCAGGAAGACGAAACCGGAGGGGCAACTGAGCGGCGCCGGAATGGTCATGACCCAGCTGGACCCAGGGGATGGAGTCTCCACTTGCCCTGGCTATAACTGTCGTGAGGCTCGATGGCGGCACGATTGAGTAAAGCGGGAAGAGTGGAACAAAGCGTCCTCAGAAGCTTCTGACTCCAAGGAGGAGGTGACGGTGAGTTGTGACATGCCAGGGAAGCTTGCACAACGGTTGCAATGTCTAACAACTCGAGGCACGAATGCCCGTGTAGTCGAGGGTCACCCAGGCCTCCGTTAAAACACGCCCTTTGTACATGGCCCCTCTGTTGAAGAGGGTTTGGCAGCAGACCGGGATGAACTATAGTCACACAGGGTGAGCTGCTCTGCCACGGTCACCTCGGGACTCGATCATGAAGCTAGTCCTGAAACGGTCACATATGGAGGAAGCCAAAGGCTGCAACTACCATATACCCCAGGAGCCTCTGAAAGTTCTTTCAGTGGGACCCTTTCTCACTTCAACACCAGCTGAACATATTCTCATTGGAGAGACGTGTTAGACCGAGTCCATCTCCAAAACTGAAAAAGAGATACTCAGCCCGTGGGCGAGATTACTCTCTTCAAGTTGACCTGAAGACCCAACGGGCTCTGGAGCACTCGAGGGGAAGGACACTGTACTGATACTCCACCCTTACACGCAACACACAGGATGGCCTGCGGTGCGGAAGGTAGAGATCTGAAGCACATGTCTTTCAGGTCGGAGCTGCAGACCAATCTTGGGCCAAGATGGTCACGACCCACCACCTAGTAGCACGAAGAACGAGTTTACAACTGGCCTTTGAACCGGCTGGAGGAGCGGCTATATCAAATCCTTCGCCAGCAGGATAAGATAAGCAAGCACAAGTCAGGAGCACTGGTCAACACTCGGTGTGATGAATATCACTGAATTTTCAGGAGCACGTCTGCTCAACACCTAATGTGATGATTATCACTGACTTGAGCTGGGTAGCCGAGCCTGAGGTGGGGCAGCAAAGTAGAGATAGTGGTGTTAGTGTGCAGTGCAACACTTACCTGTCTCCACTAGCGGCAGGGGGACGTGAGAAGGCGGATGACCGGGTCCTCGAACGCCCCAAGCTGCCTGCTGGCGACCAAGGGAAGCTGGGGGATGTAAGGCTATTACAGGGTCACACCCGCCAGACTGGTCCACTTGGGACCCAGGAATAGAAAATTTGCTCTTTTTCTGAATATGTGGGTACCGCTGACCCCGTTTTTATAGGGGCCAGCGGCGGAACAAACACACACATAACAAAAAACTCCAGCCGGCCCTCCAACCAGCCAGAGGGAGTGGATCGGCGACCACTCCACGAGCAACTCCTCCATCCCTGAGAGCCCGTCCAGGTTCAGCCTTTTCTTTTGCGCTGATGCTTACCACCTGGCTTGGCAGCGCCTGGAGCAGGCTGGGCGCCCCTTCCGCGGCCGGCTCCACACCGGAACCTGGGTGAAGGCTGCTGCTGTGGCCCGGCGGGAGCTGAGGCGGCTGCGGTCGGACGCCCTCGGCGACGAACAGGCGGAGGATCTGATCTCGGCGGGCGGGTGAAGGCAGCAGCGTCCCTCCGAGACAGGATGTGCCGGATGGCCTCCGTCTGTTTCTGGGCTGCAGAGAACTGTTGGGCAAAGTTCTCGCCGAACCGACCGCGCGAGCTGCAACCTTCGTCGCCCGGAGGGCGAGGTCAGTTGCAGTGCGGAGCTCACCCATGAGCTCACGGTCCGGACTACCCTCGTGCATGTTCATGAGTGCCTGGGCCTGGTGGACCTGGAGCAATGCCATGGCATGCAGAGAGGAAGCGGTTTGCCCACAAGCTTTGTAAGCCTTGCCAGTAAGAGCGGACGAGAACTTACAGGCTTTAGAGGGGTGACGAGGATCCCCTCTCCAGGAAGCAGCCGCCGTTGGGCATAACTGCATCGCAACAGCCCGCTCCACTGGAGGGATAGCCTCGTAACCCTTCACCGCTCCCCCATCAAGGGTAGTGAGGGGGGAGGAGCCACTCAGGCGGTTTCTGGCAGAGAAAGGTGCCATCCATGCCCTCGTAAGCTCCTCATGCACTTCAGGAAAGAAAGGAACCGGGGCGGCGGACTGAGAACCAGTACGCCCCGCCCCGATATACCAATCATCCAACCGAGATGGCTCGGGACACGGTGGAGGGTTCCACACGAGCCCTACCGCCTCGGCGGCCTTTTTCAGCATAGCTGACATTTCTGGATCTGGCTCAGGCAACACTGGTCTCCCAGAGGGTGGCAGTGCAGCCGAGTCATCATCTCCAGAGTTCAGCTCCCCCTCTGATGCTGCGATTGACATGGTATCCCCTGGAGGGGCCCCACATGACACGGCTGGCCTGTCCATTACAGAGGGACCAGCGGGATCAATGGGGAGCTCCACCGGTTGCGGTGCGAAAGAGGAGTGAGGGATCCACGGGGCCTGGCCGGGCGGATTACCCCTCACTGTGATCCTCAGATCACCCAGCTTGGACGGCACCCCAGTCTTTCTCTGGGAAGGTAACCCAGAGGAAGTACAAGGGCGGGGCCCAGGGGTGGGGACTGCACCAACGCTTTTGACGAAGGCGAGTCTAGATCTCAGCACCGAGATGGCCATGTTCCCGCAGTGAGAACATGACTCATCCACGAAAGCTGCCTCGGCATGCTGTAAGCCCAAACATGCGACACAACTTTCGTGACCGTCAGAGGGGGATAGCGCCAGACCGCACCCAGAAACGCACGGATGGAATGGCATCTTGAAAAAGACGCACTCACACCCGTATTGCTCTTTTAGGAAATGGGACCGTCACCAGTGCCGGAGCACACAGGGAATGACCGCGGCAAACACTGAATAGTCTTTCAACCAACAGTGAAGCACTCACTTCTCGCCCTCTAACCAACCGTCAACACACAAACAAACAATAGAAATTTGATGCTGTTAAAACAGCAGTTGAGAGCTGAGAAGCTCGCGATCACCGCTGCACCACGCTGTAGAACACCAACACTGGAGAGGTCTTCCCGCAAGAACACCGACACACTCGCTCGTTGAATACAACAGCACTCTTCAGAGACATCAAAGACAAACGGCTCCGAAGCGAAAGGCAACTAGTGCGTGCATACACTTCCGTATTTATACCCGCGCCGCGGGGGCGGAGTGTGTGATGCAAATCACGCACGCCAAATTCCATTGGCTCGTTCAATAGTAGTCGAAGATGATAGGCTCTCTAGCGCGATCCCCATTCAGTCGACCGTCGACTACGTCTGACGTTATCGACTGAAAGGGAACTAAGTATTCTGGTTGCCTTAATATTCTAACTTTATTAAAACTAAACATCTTAGTTAACCCTTCAAACCCTAAGGGGTTTTAAGGCCACCTGGCACTATGTTGATATTTTTGCTTCTGGAATGGTCAATTTTCATAGCAGAGTAAAGAGAGACATATTTCTGGATTCTATAGATTCTCACCTACAATGTGGATGCATTGAAAATACACTTTTTGAGACATTTATATGAGTTATTGTGTGATATATCACCAAGAAATACAAAAACAGAAATTATTTTTTTTGTTTTTATTATATAAAAATATGAAACATAAATAAACAAAGGATTTTACAACAAAAAAATATTCCCCAAAGGCTTTAGAACACTTGCAAAAAAAATTGGGTGAAAAAATATAAAGAAACAAAAGAAATATTTACATTTCTGTAACTGTAGTCACCATACTTTTTTGTGAACAAAACAGAAATAAGAATATGAAGGGAACCCAATGGTCATTAGAATGGAATATTCTCAGTCTATATGTACAAAATATACAAAAACCACCCCTAGATGGCACTGTGCACTGCGCACTGCATTGGAAAGTTGCAATATTGATGTGCTTTTCTTACATGTGCCACATTTGAAAGCAGTTGCGCTCTGGCTGCAGGCAGAGCGGCACATCACACTCATTACACTTCCATGAGGTGTCTTTTCTTGGGAGCCCATCCGCCTTGCATTTCTCACACCTCAGCCTTGTAACTGGAGTGGAGATTGGCACAGGTGTATGCCCAGTTCTCCTTTGTACTGGAACAGCCCCGACTGTGACACCACACAGCTCAGCCACGAGCTGCTCCACGTAGGCCCTGTGGGTGGTGAGCTGGTTGGCTGGTGTGTTCCTCAGCTTTTGGATTTCTCTGTACATTATGAAGCCATTCGTCACAGCAATGTCAATAAAATGAAAAAACATGGTTCTGTACCATCTTCTTGTTGTGTGGTGCACTGAATAGTACTGGATCAGCTGGTCTGATAAGTCCACACCCCCCATGTAGATGTTGTAATCAACAATCGGTTTTGGTACTGGTATGTTTATCTCCTCCCAGGATCCATCCCTCTTTTTCTGCTTCCTCTTGACAGTGTCCCCATCATAAGCAACATGGACACTGCTGCACATTGCCACCTCCCTGTTGTCCATCCACTTAGTGAAGAGAAGGCCATCTTCTCTTATCCACCTGAGAGTTCCTCTGGGGGATTTCTTGGGCAGTTGGTTTAGTTTCGTTTTTGGAGCATCCTTCCTCCCTTCACGTATGGTTCCACAGGCTCCGAAATTGAGGGACAGCAGGTGCCTGAAGAGTTTTGGGCTGGTGTAAAAATTATCACAGTAGAGGTGATAACCACTGCCTAGGAAAGATGGCCTCATCAATTCCACCACAGAGTCAAATGAGAGCCCTTGCCCAGAGGCCAACCTGCTTTTACCTGTGTAAATGCTGAAGTCACAGGAATAACCGTTGCTGGAGTCTGCGAGCACAAACAGCTTTATCCCCCATTTGGTGGGTTTCGCCTTCATGTACTGGGTCATCCCAGTTCTTGCCTTGGTGGCCACCATCCTCTCATCAATGGAAAGCTGCTTCCTGGGATGGTAGGCAGACTGACAGGCGGCCTTTATCTCAGTCACCAATGGCTTCAGACGAAAGAGTGTGTCATACTCATCTGGCGCTGTCTGCTTCTTTTGGTCATTCACAACATCTTCCTCTGGGTCACTCATATGGATATTCCAAGATATGGCACAGAACCTATCCCTTGACATCACAGTGCTTGGAAAATTCACAGAAAAAATGTTTTTTCTCTTCCAATAGTCACTTACTGCTGGGAGCTTTAGAACACCCATGTACAGAACCAAGCCAATGAATTTGAACATCTCCGCAGGGTTGATGTTGGTCCACTTGTACCTTTTCCCAGCAGCAATGTTTCTCTCCGCCAGCTTGTTTGTGTTGGCACACAATGTCCTGACTGAATCAGCACTAAAAAAGTGCTTGAAAAGGCCAAGGGGGCTTTGCTCTACGGAGGTGTCCAATTGCACTCCAGGTTCACGTCTAGGGCAAAACCTGTGTGGAATGGGGGCCACATCAGGATCATTTTCAGTCTTCCATCCTTGTTCCAGCTGGTCTGGTGGTGGTGCTGGACATCGGACAGGTGAAAGGGACTGCCTCCTTCCCCTAGGACGCGACCTCAAGCCAGGGGTCGCAGATGATGTTGGTGGTTCTGTGGCAGTGCTGGAGGAGCCGGGCCGAGGAGGATAAATAGATCTGCGGGCTGCAGGAGACCTTGATCTGCGGGCTGCAGGAGACCTTGATCTGCGGGCTGCAGTAGACCTTGATCTGCGGGCTGCAGTAGACCTTGATCTGCGGGCTGCAGTAGACCTTGATCTGCGGGCTGCAGGAGGAGACCTTGATCTGCGGGCTGCAGGAGGAGACCTTGATCTGCGGGCTGCAGGAGGAGACCTTGATCGGCGGGCTGCAGGAGGAGCAGAAGCGGTGCTGGATGGAAATGGGCGAGCGGTCGGGGTCATGGGTTCAGCAGATGTACTCGGCTGCTCTGCAGTTTCCTGATTTAGACTATAACACACAGATTTTGTCATTAGTTTAGATTCCCACATATCAAAAGTTGTACAGCCTTACTAATAAAGATTAGCTATTTATCATCATGTGTGCATATTTTATGTTCAACTCATAGGACTAACTACAAAATTATTACTGGTGCCTTTATCATAGTATATGAGTAAATACAATGTCTAAAACCCCCTCCCATGTAGACAAAATAGTACAGGCCTTAGATAAGGCTTACTGCACTATTATTTCTAAAAAGCTACAAAAATGTTTCCCTAAAAAAACATTACAATAAAATGCAAAGAGTAAATACAATGTCTAAAGCAAACCCCCTCTCATATAGACAAATAGTACAGGCCTTAGATAACGCCCTGTACCATTATTTCTGAAAAACTACAATAACATTTTCCTAAAAAAATATTACAATAAAAATAGACAAACAAAGTAAACGAAATAGCTTATAAATGAAGATGATTACATGCGGCCAAAACGCGCAAATTGTTTGATTGCGCACATGGCGCACATGGCGCACATGGCGCACATTGTTTGAATACGCGCGCGGCACACCTTGTTTGATTACAGCTCCGTTATTTCTGAACAGCTATAATAAAATCAGTTGACTAAAAAACGATACAATATATATCAGACAAACATATTATCAGTAATATATTATTCACACTTACTCCTCAAATGGATCGATTCCGTGGAATATTTGGTCTTCTTCCTCTGAATCAAACCGATCTGGATCGGATCCTATTTCATTTTCCTCACTGTCGGCAAAAAGCATTTCAGCGACTTGCTCGGCAGAGAATCTCTGTTGTGCCATATTTTCTTCGAAACGAATCTTGCGAAGTACAAAAGAGCTGTATCTGAAAACTTTCAACTGTGCGCGTCCTAAGACCGTGTACAACACGTTGCATCGGTTATGGCTATCACACACACCTGGCGTGATTGTAAACACCTCCCCTTTGTCTGAGAGCGTCATCTTTTGTTTTTGATCTGTGATTGGTTCACAAACATGTCTGTGATTGGTTCACACACCACAACAGCATTTCATATCATTAGACCAGAATAAAATATTTCTTTGTTTTGCAGTAAAATGCAATAGATTTGCACTAAAATAAAAAATGCTTTTAATTTGCGAAAGTCAACACAGTATATGCAGAGGAATGGCAGCTTTTTCATAAAAAAAAAAGTAAGTTAATACCATGATCCGATCCGAAGTTATAAATAGATATTTGAGGGGTGTGTCCTTTGACGCTCTAGAGCGTCAATCGGGTTTGGAGGGTTAATGTAAATCAACCGAAACTCAAAATATTATGTTATATGAACAACATTTTTTTTTCAGTGTATTAGTCACATATATTTGTCCATTTTTAAAATGTTTTTAAATATATTTTCACATATATAATTGAAACCTTTTTTTAATTTTTTTGAAAGAAGTCTCTTCTGCTCACCAAGCCTGCATTTATTTGATCAAAAGTGCAGTAAAAACAATAATATGTAATTTATTCCTTTGATGGCAAAGCTGAAATTTCAGCTGCCATGAAAAACTGTACTAACTCTCAAAAAGACAACGGGAAACTGTCAGAGTTAGTACACTGTTTGTCAATATCAGCCCTATGTCTTTGTGAGATTGTAAGCGAAGCAATGTTACATTTAAACTCTCAGTAATAAATATCTTTCCACTGAACACGTTCTCGACGGTTTTCCTGTGGCAGGGAGTGTGTGCAGTGCCGGGCGTTCGGCACCGGAGAGAAGAAGGACACGTGTGAGCGAGACTGTGGCTACTTTAACCTGATCGTGGTGAAGGACCGAGATAAGCTCCCTCAGCCGGTGCAGGCCTTCCCGCTCATGCACTGCAAAGAGAGAGACGCCAACGACTGCTGGTTCTACTACACCTACGCCGTCAACAACAACACCGAGAAGGAGGTGCACGTGGTGGAGACTTTAGGTGAGCTTTCACACCGCAAACATCACGGTGTCGTTCAGTGCCAAACATCCCAGTCTTAGTTTCTGTGTGCTTGTTTTTATTTAAACATTTACTTACAGAATACAAACGAGCCTGGGGTTCAGGGACGGACAAATATTACGTCATATTTTAATTGAGAGAAAGAAAGAAAAAGAAATAATAATAAAAAATAAAGAAGAAAAATATTAATTAAACAAATAAATAAATAAATAAAAGTGGAAATATTGATTAAACAGATCACATAAGTATAACAATCCTCCCCACAAATAATAAAATTATAATATTAAATAAAGATTATACAAAAAGTGAGCATTGTCACAGTCCTCGTCTGCACCTGTCTGTCCTTGTCTGCACTACACTACCCAGAATCCTCCTTGTCTCCACACCTGAACTCACTCCCTCACTTACCAGCCTGTTCCTCGTTATCATCATCTGTGTCACCTGTCTTCACATCATTATGGTTCATTTGTCTCTGTATTTAGTTTCTTCTGTTCAGTCTGTCTTGGTCGGTTCTCGTCTATGTTAACTGGTGTTTGCATCCGCTCTGTCTGCCTGTACCTGTTTGTTGTTTTGATTTATAGTAAAGTTTATTGTTTATTTGAATTCCTCGTCTCCTCGTGCTTCCTGCCATACACCACCCGTGACAGAAGAACCGACCAACCTTAAAGAAAGGAAAAAAGGAAGATGGAGATCTGGAAACAAGCCTTTGTGGGAACCCGCCAAGCTGTGTTCCGTGGGAACCGTGGAGGTCACAGGGGAGGATATGGGTCTAGACTTTTTCAGTATCAACATCTCTGCGTCCAGCCCAATCCTCATCTCATCCGCCCTGTCGAGCAAGAGCCAGAGCCAGTCTTCGAGCAAGAGCCAGAGCCAGTCTTCGAGCAAGAGCCTGAACCAGTCTTCAAGCAAGAGCCTGAGCCCGTCGCCTGTTTGCCAGAACCGGAGCCAATCGCCTGCCCGCCAGAGACTGAATACGCCGCACTTGGATCTGCTCATGAGGACACGGTACTGATTGTGGCTGTTCTGTGTGTGTGGGCGGCACGCACATCAGCTCTGGCCCATGAGTCCAGTCCCGAGTCCCATGATGTGCTGGTCCCGTCCAGCCCTGAGCTTCCTTCGCCGCTGGTCCCGTCCAGCCCTGAGCTTCCTTCGCCGCTGGTCCCGTCCAGCCCTGAGCTTCCTTCGCCGCTGGTCCCGTCCAGCCCTGAGCTTCCTTCGCCGCTGGTCCCGTCCAGCCCTGAGCTTCCTTCGCCGCTGGTCCCGTCCAGCCCTGAGCTTCCTTCGCCGCTGGTCCCGTCCAGCCCTGAGCTTCCTTCGCCGCTGGTCCCGTCCAGCCCTGAGCTTCCTTCGCCGCTGGTCCCGTCCAGCCCTGAGCTTCCTTCGCCGCTGGTCCCGTCCAGCCCTGAGCTTCCTTCGCCGCTGGTCCCGTCCAGCCCTGAGCTTCCTTCGCCGCTGGTCCCGTCCAGCCCTGAGCTTCCTTCGCCGCTGGTCCCGTCCAGCCCTGAGCTTCCTTCGCCGCTGGTCCAGTCCAGCCCTGAGCTTCCTTTGCCGCTGGTCCAGTCCAGCCCTGAGCTTCCTTTGCCGCTGGTCCAGTCCAGCCCTGAGCTTCCTTTGCCGCTGGTCCAGTCCAGCCCTGAGCTTCCTTCGCCGCTGGTCCCGTCCAGCCCAGAGACCTCTTCGCCGCTGGTCCCGTCCAGCCCAGAGACCCCTTCGCCGCTGGTCCCGTCCAGCCCAGAGACCCCTTCGCCGCTGGTCCCGTCCAGCCCAGAGACCCCTTTGCCGCTGGTCCCGTCCAGCCCAGAGACCCCTTTGCCGCTGGTCCCGTCCAGCCCAGAGACCCCTTTGCCGCTGGTCCCGTCCAGCCCAGAGACCCCTTTGCCGCTGGTCCCGTCCAGCCCAGAGACCCCTTTGCCGCTGGTCCCGTCCAGCCCAGAGACCCCTTTGCCGCTGGTCCCGTCCAGCCCAGAGACCCCTTTGCCGCTGGTCCCGTCCAGCCCAGAGACCCCTTTGCCGCTGGTCCCGTCCAGCCCAGAGACCCCTTTGCCGCTGGTCCCGTCCAGCCCAGAGACCCCTTTGCCGCTGGTCCCGTCCAGCCCAGAGACCCCTTTGCCGCTGGTCCCGTCCAGCCCAGAGACCCCTTTGCCGCTGGTCCCGTCCAGCCCAGAGACCCCTTTGCCGCTGGTCCCGTCCAGCCCAGAGACCCCTTTGCCGCTGGTCCCGTCCAGCCCAGAGACCCCTTTGCCGCTGGTCCCGTCCAGCCCAGAGACCCCTTTGCCGCTGGTCCCGTCCAGCCCAGAGACCCCTTTGCCGCTGGTCCCGTCCAGCCCAGAGACCCCTTTGCCGCTGGTCCCGTCCAGCCCAGAGACCCCTTTGCCGCTGGTCCCGTCCAGCCCAGAGACCCCTTTGCCGCTGGTCCCGTCCAGCCCAGAGACCCCTTTGCCGCTGGTCCCGTCCAGCCCAGAGACCCCTTTGCCGCTGGTCCCGTCCAGCCCAGAGACCCCTTTGCCGCTGGTCCCGTCCAGCCCAGAGACCCCTTTGCCGCTGGTCCCGTCCAGCCCAGAGACCCCTTTGCCGCTGGTCCCGTCCAGCCCAGAGACCCCTTTGCCGCTGGTCCCGTCCAGCCCAGAGACCCCTTTGCCGCTGGTCCCGTCCAGCCCAGAGACCCCTTTGCCGCTGGTCCCGTCCAGCCCAGAGACCCCTTTGCCGCTGGTCCCGTCCAGCCCAGAGACCCCTTTGCCGCTGGTCCCGTCCAGCCCAGAGACCCCTTTGCCGCTGGTCCCGTCCAGCCCAGAGACCCCTTTGCCGCTGGTCCCGTCCAGCCCAGAGACCCCTTTGCCGCTGGTCCCGTCCAGCCCAGAGACCCCTTTGCCGCTGGTCCCGTCCAGCCCAGAGACCCCTTTGCCGCTGGTCCCGTCCAGCCCAGAGACCCCTTTGCCGCTGGTCCCGTCCAGCCCAGAGACCCCTTTGCCGCTGGTCCCGTCCAGCCCAGAGACCCCTTTGCCGCTGGTCCCGTCCAGCCCAGAGACCCCTTTGCCGCTGGTCCCGTCCAGCCCAGAGACCCCTTTGCCGCTGGTCCCGTCCAGCCCAGAGACCCCTTTGCCGCTGGTCCCGTCCAGCACTAAGCCCTCTCCACCTGCCCAGCCAGAGACTGTTCCAGAGCCTGTCCCCGACTCTATTCTAGAGTCATTGTCAGACTCCGTCACTCTCCCCAATAATTTTTTGGGGGGGGGCCATAGGGCTCCGCCATGGCCACCTGAAGGGTCCCCATCGCCATGGCCACCCGAAGGGTCCTCGCCACCATGGCCGCCCGAAGGGTCCTCGCCACCATGGCCGCCCGAAGGGTCCTCGCCACCATGGCCGCCCGAAGGGTCCTCGCCACCATGGCCGCCCGAAGGGTCCTCGCCACCATGGCCGCCCGAAGGGTCCTCGCCACCATGGCCGCCCGAAGGGTCCGCACCGCCATGGCCGCCCGACGGGTCTCCACCGCCCTGGATGCCCGAGGGTCCGACAGTTCCACCCTGGACGCCCGAGGGTTCGTCTGCTCCCCCCTGGCCACGCCCACGTCCTGCTCCGCCATGGCCGCCTGGTCCATCCTGGAGTCCATCCTCATGCACCCGGACCGCCTTCCCGTCACGGACTCCAGGATGCCCACCCTCCCACCCCTGTTCTAAGGCGTGAGGTCACGCCTACCGGGAGGGGGGAGTAATGTCACAGTCCTCGTCTGCACCTGTCTGTCCTTGTCTGCACTACACTACCCAGAATCCTCCTTGTCTCCACACCTGAACTCACTCCCTCACTTACCAGCCTGTTCCTCGTTATCATCATCTGTGTCACCTGTCTTCACATCATTATGGTTCATTTGTCTCTGTATTTAGTTTCTTCTGTTCAGTCTGTCTTGGTCGGTTCTCGTCTATGTTAACTGGTGTTTGCATCCGCTCTGTCTGCCTGTACCTGTTTGTTGTTTTGATTTATAGTAAAGTTTATTGTTTATTTGAATTCCTCGTCTCCTCGTGCTTCCTGCCATACACCACCCGTGACAAGCATACATTCAAGGTTTTAAAAACCTTTTCTTGTTACAGGATGTACACAAGGATTTAATATACACCTTAACATCTTGAAAGTGAGAAAAATTGGGGGGTCACTTTCTTAGTTTTACATTTGTAGATAAAGTATTTTGCAAGCAAATGAATGAAGTTGGAAAGAAAATGTACATTTTCATATTGCTTCTAAAAAATTAAAAACTCAAAAAATCCTTGAAATAAAGCTCAAAGTCTTTATATATATATATATATATATAGTTTACCATGAACTGGCAAAAGTCTTGCCACAGTTTTCTTGTATGATCACAATGCCTGAAAAGATGCAAAAGAGTCTCTGTGAAAAGTACATTTCACAGCTATACTGAATTTAAATTTCGACACAATGAAAGTTTTAGCAGGATAATACAGAAATAAGCCTAAAAAAAATTTCTTTGACCTTATTTACCAATAGATACTTGTTAGGAATTATCCAAACCTTCTTCCACTAAAGATTTTGCACTAAGTTGTTCCATCATGAGGAGTGGAAACACAATGATTAAGAAAAAGAAAAGGAATATCTCTATTATTTTTGAATGTTTGTATGTGTTTTGTGTGTCAGAGTGTCCGGCGGGTCCTGACATCATCCCGATTGTGGCGGGTGTGGTGGCAGGGATCGTTCTGATTGGTCTAGCTCTGCTTCTGATCTGGAAACTGCTCATGATCATTCACGACCGCCGCGAGTTCGCCAAGTTTGAGAAAGAGAAGATGAACGCCAAGTGGGACACGGTATGTAAAAAAAAGAATGAGTTTTAACTTTATTAAAACTTGGCCAAGTTCCTTCAAGTTTTTAATCAGTCCAAAATTCCCAGATTGTTTCATCGGGAGTGTGGTTTTCCTGTTTAAGAGCACGGTTTGTAGGAAAGCTGTCCGGATTTTAAGGCGGCCGTGGAACTGAAAGGCTTTAGGATTTTCAAGGCCTCTTTTTTCTGGGCGTGTCGTGGCCGGTTGAGGAAGTGTGTAAGATTCACTGCTGCCCTCTGCTGGGTCACCTGACATGATCACCCGGGTGACACAGAAGAAGTGCTTCAGGCTTCAGTGCTTCAGTTAAAAAAAATTAAAAAATGGTTATTTTGAAAATTCTGTACTTGCAGATAATATAATATTAATGAAATAAAAGACGACTTAAGTGCACTTAAATAGAGTTCACAGTAAAAAATGCTGGGTTTTTTCAACACAAATTTGGGTCAAATATAGACAAACCCAGCCATTGGGTTACATTTTTTAATTAAAAATTTAACCAAACGGTTGGGTTTGTCCATATTTGACCCAAATTTGGGTAAAACAACCCAACATTCTTTAGAGTGTAGGTTATACATACTTATCATAGTGATAACAGTAAATTATGCATAATTACATAAAACTGACCCCAAACCAAATCCTACCCTATCCCTATAGTAAGTACATGTAGTTTATTAATATTATTCAGTACTTAAATATATAATTACACTGTAACAATTACACCTTTAAATAAAGTGTAACCGAATACACTTTCATGGCTGTGTTTCTTAACACTTTGTGATAACGTCAAATTGGTTACACTTTATTTTAAGGTTTCATTGTTACGGTGTAATTATACATTTAAATACTGAGTAATATTAATAAACTACATGTACTTACTATAGAGTTAGGATTAGGTTTGGTTTAGAGTTAGTTGCACGTATTCATGCATAATGATTATTAATTACTATTGAGACTTCGTGTAACAAGAACACTGTAAAATAACGCGTTACCGTCATATTAAATACATTTTAAGTACATTTTAAATGATTATGCTTTAATAATCTTTTGCCGTATTTTAAAGAAGGACATTTATTTTGACTGACATGTACTCAATTACAAATTCATTATTTCAAATGTGTAATTACAGATGTATTTAACTATGACTTATGAACTTCAATAGAAATGACATTAAAGTATATTTTAGTTTACTGTAAATGCTTGTCAGTATATTCGGCAGTGTATTTGAACTGTATTTCAAAGACAACAGAAATAATTATGAAATTACATATAAAGATGTATAATAATTGCATTTAATATAATTCTAAACTACAATACATTTTAATTTAATTGCAATTAACATTAAATTACGTGTCTAAAAAAATTACATTCAATTCACACTTAAGTATATTCTTTTGTAGTATATTATTACTGTAATAACTACTCTTTTTAAAAGTTTCACACAGGAAATGAGGTATGATGTATTTAAGGCTGTGATACGATACTTACGGGTTTTTTCAATTTTAATTAGAATTAGTGTAATTCATTTAAATATTTATTTATGTATTTATTAGATTCCCACCATGAATAAAAAATATTACTTTCAGTATTAAGTTAAACAAAGTGGAGCTTCAGATTTAGTTTTAGGCGCAAATAATTAGATACAAAACGATTTTATGTTTTATTCTGTTACGATCTCATTGCATCTTTATTTATACTTCATTCTGTTGCTGACGTCATCATTCAGTATCCATGCTTTCCTCCTTTTCCTTTCATGCTCATGAAATCTGTCCATCTCTCTACGATCACCATCTTTTGTCCATCATTTCAGCTCTTCTGTGTCTTCATCTGTCCTTGATCTGTTATCTGTCCCTTTCCACTCTCAGACAGAGAATCCAATTTACAAGAGTCCTATTAATAAATTCAGGAACCCAAACTATGGACGTAAAGCTGTGGCTCTATAAGTTTGTATATCTCAATCCTCTTTCTGCATGTGTGTGTGCGTGTGTGTGTGTGTGTGTGTGTGTGTGTGTGTGTGTGTGTGTGTGTGTGTGTGTGTGTGTGTGTGTGTGTGTGTGTGTGTGTGTGTGTGTGTGTGTGTGTGTGTGTGTGTGTGTGTGAAACATACCTGTCAACATTTGGTTTTCAAAGTCCGGTAGATTTGTTCGGCGGGGGGGTGTTTATAGGCTCAAGTGTACTGCATGTGTTAAGTATATTATTTACATTGCAATACCCATGAATGAAAACATTAACTTAATTTATTAATATATCTTTATATTTTTTATTTGTATTTGTTAGTAGGCAGGTGATGAGGTCAAATGTCCAGTTTGGGACATAATAACTTATGTCATGATAACATAATGACGTTGTCCAATCTCAATGGTAAAGTGTTGCACAGAAACGTCACCTGCCATCATGTCTATCGGCTCGCTTTCGGGTTAAACTTTCCGCGACTGGGTTATAGGTTGCCAGGTTGAGGTGACAAACGGGTTGAAATTGTAAATGGTCTGTGGATTGTGTGAATATAATGCATTTAATACAATCTGGCCACTGGTCAACATTAGACAAACATATTGGTCCGATACATGGATTTCTCGTCGACGTCATCACTGCTTGCACACGCAGCCAGGAGGCAAAGGACCCGCGGTCTTCGTACCGGAGTAAAGGGTTTCTGATGGCAGATGAATTTTGATAGACATACCCTGCCATGCATTTTCAGTTAGCCGTAAGGATGTAACCAAGGCCCTTATGGACATACACCCAGGCATCAGGTTTTAATGCCTTGCCTTTAATAGGGAGCACATCTGACCTCAACACGCAAAAATCCGGTGCAGCATCAAAGTATTTGACGATCTGCACATAACCACATAGCACGTAGTTGTATGCATCAAGGGATTTGTACGCTCTAATCATTTCTCTTGTATACACACTTGGTGTCTGAATTAGACAACTATATATATATATATCAGGCCATACAATTGCTGGCCACTTCTTGTCATCCACAATCCAAAGATCGTCAGGTATTGTGTAGGGATCCGGCAAGATCTCACCATTGCTGAGAGTAAGTTTTTTAATATAATCGCCACGGTCGGAGATACTACTTCCCACATAATCCATTGTCAAATCTTTGATTTACAGTAAAGTAACGTTATATGTGTGCATTCATGATATGTTGCAGGTCGTAAAGTAACGTAAACAAGGTTAACTTATATAAAAGCAAATTCGGGCTCTATAGAGGCTATTACATTACTAACTTAGTCTAACATGATAATTCATACATGCATCACAGTATGTCCGGATTTTGATTCATAAACAGTTGGACGTTTTACATAATGTTATATTAATATGAAACACAAACAAACAGATCCAACTCTGGAATTGCAGTTTATTATTGAGTCAACAAGAAATTACAAACAATGCGAAATCTACGTTAATTACAATGTTCTTTTACAGAACTCGGCATAACAGATAGCGTTTTTTTGCCCCCCGGATGCGCGCGCATCCGGTATTGTTTGTATACAAGAAACCCGTGTATTATTCATAAAGGAGTTTGGGCCATGCAAATTGACCCTTCGCTAAGCCCCGCCCTCCCTAGTTACTGTTGCTACGCCTGTCAAGCTTTCGCGCCTGGCACGTCTATTACAGTGTGTGTGCACCGGTGTCAGACATTCCCAATGAGATAATTAGTCATTTTTGGCGAACATGTGAAATATCTGAGAGAGCAAGACAAAAGGGACTGCAGTGTGCATTCGAGGGATATATCCACGACATAATATGCAACCGATTAGCGAATCATTTCATAAAAATTGAAGTTAAGCCTATAGTCGCAGCAGCGCCTCACACGCTGACCATTCACATGGGAAACACACAGATTGAGGAACAGCTGTGTTCGTGCACAGCAGGGTAAGTGAAATGTGAAACTAATCTAAAGATTATAAATCAAACAGTTTATCCATACATTTTGTGGAATAACACTAACACCGGGAGAGCCGCGATCGGATTGGGTTAAAGTTACTCAGTCAGGGGTAGTAGGCCGTCGATTAACAAAATGCTGAAATATATTTTAAAGTATGTCAGTGAGCCTCCGTCTTGTCTTTAATCGTCTTATTTTACGTTAAAACATGTGCATTATGAACAAAGAACCGTAACTTCCAAGCAATATGTGTGTTTGTTAATCCTGTGGACGTGTAGTTGTGAATGTGGTCTCATACACTGCTGATCACGCACATCCTTTCCCCTCTTGGATTTTCGATTTTCGGGAAGGAAAAAAATTTCACTCCCCCGTCCAAACTTTTAGATCAGATTTGCACAATCCATACGCACAACGCTTCGGCATGTTTCCCTCGCTCGAAATGCCACCCTCGCCACTGGCACGTTTGGCCAGTGGCGGTTTTCAGGCGTGGCTTAGCGAAGGGTCAATTATGGGAGTTTCAATTATGGGAAAAATAACTAACCGGGAGATAGGGCTAAAAAACGGGAGAAACCCGGGAAAAACGGGAGTGTTGACAGGTATGGTGTGAAACAGTTTCTTTAACAGATCACCATTTTTCCATAATTTCCAACCATTTTTGTATATTATTTATATGTAGTTCAGTCATGAAACTCTAGAGGGCGCAGGCTGATCAGTCCTAAGCAAACACACCATTAGCTCATGGCACAAGCTGATTGGCTCTGCTGATCCTGCAGCCAATGAGATCGCTTGCTCAGCATTTAAATAGTCTGGTTGAGTGTTTGCTGTGAGCTGGTCCTGAAGCGCTATAAGCGTTCCTCTAAACCCCTCCACCTCCCCAGCTCCGCCTGCCTAGATCTGATACAGGATTCATGTGTGTGTGTGTTTATGCAGCAGCCGCAGATCTTACATAATCACAGCAGCGAATCTGAGGATATATTAGCAGTAGCAAGTCAATTCTTGCAGAGCAACAGCAGATCAAGTCCACCAAGACCAAATACATTAACATTGCCATGTTCAATAACATGCTAAAACTATTTAGAGAGTTGTCATCATTTTCCAATCTTGATACAAAAGGTTTAAGCATTGGGTAAAAGTCACTAATCGACTACAGCATGAGCATTGTACGGTGTTGTGCAATATTTAATCAGAGTTTGACTTAATATTTTGCTTTTTCTTCACTGGATATCAATGTGTTCATCAGAAAATGCTGTAAATAAATGTTAAATAGCTGCATGTGTTGTTTTATCTGCACTTTCTTAGGGTGGAAATGCATTTAGATGACACTTTTGTTTCTCATTTTTAAAGATATTATTTGTATTGCTTTCACAGGGAGAGAACCCCATCTACAAGAGCGCTGTCACGACTGTGATCAACCCCAAATATGAAGGAAAATAATGACATTGGTTTCACGTGCAAGAATGTTTTGGAAGGGATGAGTGTGCAGAATTACTCGGTTTTCCTTTAAATGCTTTGTTTTTTTCTCATCGTGGTGTCATTCTTTTAGACCAGTATTGTAGCTCTGTTTAAGGAAGTAGTGTTTTATGAAGAACTGGCTGCCTCTCGTCCCTTGCAAACGTGTACAGGTTGTATAGTCTTTTTATTTACACCGATATTCCTTCTTTTTACCCCCGGTGCACATTCACACATCCTCTCTTTTCGAACAGATCTTTGTGCTTCTGCATAAAGTGTTTAAGGGTTTCACTTTAAATTGTAGTGTAAAAGAAACCTTTTCCCAAAAGATTGCAAAAACTCATCACTTGCTATTTTAAAACATCATAAGTTTATTTTTTATTATATCTGCATTCAAACTGCTTCATCGTTGATGCTGTCAGTCATATGTTGGCATAAGAAAACTATGTGACCAGTGTATATGTGATTTTATTTTTTTGGAGGGGTTGATAAAAGTTTGGTTTAAGATGCTGATAATCTATGCATATTCATTTACTGTCAGAAACATCATGCATTTCATGCCTTTTTTTTTTTTTAGAAAGTGAAAGCACGGTTATTTCCCGTGTATTTTTGCTCTTAGAAACTCATTATGGCACGTGTTTTGTGGTCAGCTGCAAATGTGTGTGTATGTTATGTGTTATGATATGTGTTATATGTTGAAGTATTATGTGGCTCTTGACGAGTATCAGTATATTCAGGTGAAATCCTGTAGTTTGTAGTCAATCGGTGTAGAAAGCCAAATGTCCTTAAACGCTCATTAGAAATGAGCATAATTATTGGTACCTACAAATGAAATTTTGAAGTTTTCAGATAGTATATTTAAAATAAAAAATGGAAGTTGTAAGTCACTCATTTGAAACCAGAGATAAAGCTCTTTGCTACAAAAAAAAACATTTTGAGAGAGTTATGTGGAGAAAATTAAGAATTAGAGTGTAAGTTTTTTTTTCTTCTAAAGTTCATATCATATGCTCAAAGGTACAACAACTCTGTATTTTTACTTATTTTATCTGGACATAATAAGCATACTCAGTCATTTAAAATTATTGGAATGCTTGACAAAATAATAAATCTCAAGCTGAAGGATGATAACCAGATAGTTACTGCCGCAACACCCAATGTAGCTTGTTTTCTAAGTGCCTTTTTCTGGTTTTCTCTCAATATTGCAATTTTGAATTTATTTATTAAAACAAAATCTAAATGATTGTGATCTTGTCTTTATTTCAAAGTGGTAAACGCATTTTTAGCATTATTTAGGGTCACTGATAGGCTTATAACAATACTATCAAGAATCATTATCTTGATGTCTAAATAAACCCTTATAGTTATGAAACTCGGGTCACTGCTACTATGTTTATTATTATTATGTTAGTTTATTCTCAAATACAGTATAACTTCAGAATATAAAACTACTATACTATACTATTTTTGCAGTATGCAAACTGCTTAGCATGTAAATTGTAAAATTGCATAGAATAGCAGGATGATCTACAAGATGCAACAAAACTACTCTGTAAATAAAACTACTCTCCACATGATCTCAACTAGACGGCTTTGTCTCAACTTTTTCTATTTTTTTACTATTCAGCAATTGTTTTACAATAGTGCAAACATGCACCTCTTAGAAATCTGGAACATTTCCAAAAATGCATATATTAAACAAGTAGATTACATTTTAGATTAAAAAAAGGGAAAGAAGAGAGAAAAAAAAGATAGAGAAATAGATGATCGTCATTGCGTCATGCGTCGGGTCAGAAGTCACACCGGAACTAGATTATAGTTCAAAAAGTTATAAATATGAATATTTTTCTTACAATAACACATCGTTTCGATTCAGACGGCCTTTATTTACCCCCGGTGTCCATATGCATTACTTCAATGATGGATAGATTAGATGTTTTGGGCTTCACAGAAATTGTACTATTCACTCCCATTAGCTTGAAAGAGGAAGATATTTTTAGGCTATAAAACTCCGATTGTGTTCGGCTGAAAGAAGAAAGTCATATAGGCTATACATAGGGTGGCTCGAGGGTGAGTAAATGATGGTATGGTTTTTATTTTTGGCTGAACTAACTCTTTAAGTGCAGAAAGAGATGTTAACCAGCAGAGGGCAGCAGCAGATTACAAATAGCCTACAGTTTCTTACAAAAGCGATTGTCAACAAAATATCAAAATAAAGTGCGTATATTGTTATTTTTGATAACAGACACAAAAATGTGTATTTATTTATTTGTTGATAATCAAGTGCATTCGTAGAGAGAACTAAAAATAAAGAGTCCTTTCTCCCAGAAACAACACGAGACAGTGGACAGTTTGAACACATCGACTCACTGTTGAATTACTGTACCACAGATTCATTCATTATACACGAGTCTAGACTATGGACACTGACAGCTAACGTCCACAACACACTGACAAGGATACGTTTGTTCTATTCATTTACAGATGATGGTTTATCATTTACAGATAACCCTGGAAACGACACGCCATTGCTTTACAATAGACAGCCTCTTACGAATCATACTAATCTTCAACAAGCACTTGCATACGGTATATGTGTTGTACTACACGTTATGTCAGCATTCAGCAAGTTACACGCATTGTTTGTTCTTTCTTACTTATCCAAGCAAATGAAAATGAAGTTATTGCAGTTCTGCTCACGCCTCAAATGACTCAGCTGCAACAACAACCACATATTTACCATCCATCTCTCTGAGTAATTCATTTCATCTGAGCTATTTCGTGCTCCATTGTTTGTATAGTCATGATTCATGCACTAACAATTGAAATAAGTTATGATTATGGTTAACATGAGGGTAATGCACATGTGACTCAGCTGTTTTGATGGTTCTTACTAAGGAATCTGATTTGTTGAGGAGGGAAAAATTCAAGTTTTTGGATGTCCTAAAGGTGCATCTCATTAAAATATAGGTCATATCTCAAAAGAAGTGATATAAAATGCCTTCACCTTCCTGGCTAGAAGTGGTTATCTTCCCACATAGGCTAGCTAGATAATCTTACTATCCAGTGTACTACTCAAACCGAAGGAGATTTTCATTTGTTTGCATGTGTGTTACAGGTCTGTCTGTACACTTGTGCTATTCATTCCCAATTGTTCACAGATACAACAAATTACAGAAAACATTTAATTTTAAATAAGTAGCCCTTTATTGAGTGTTTTTAGCAGCTTTCAGAAAATGAAACATTTACAAATCTCTTTTAATCCTTGACTAACAATATCTGGGATATCAAATAAAAGACTTAAAGACTTTTAGATCTTGAGACATTGTTCTGTCATTAATTCCCTTTAAAGTGCAAATGCCTGTATTTTCCCTAGTTTTATTGAACCAAGATGGTCTCTTGAAGTCAGATATCATTTTTCTGAAGGAGTCTGGGACAATTTTATATTACAGGGACAGTTCACCTTTCTTTCTTCTGTGAAAGCAACCTATGAAAGCTTGTTTCTGCCACAGAATAAAACAATTTAAAAGATAATTGCGACTTTTTATCTCACAATTGCGAGTTTATATCTCACAATTCTGACTTTATAACACGCAATTGCAACTTTATATGATGCAATTCTGACTTTATAACACGCAATTGCAACTTTATATGATGCAATTCTGACTTTATAACTCGCAATTGCAACTTTATATGATGCAATTCTGACTTTATAACACGCAATTGCAACTTTATATGATGCAATTCTGACTTTATAACTCGCAATTGCAACTTTATATGATGCAATTCTGACTTTATAACACGCAATTGCAACTTTATATAATGCAATTCTGACTTTATAACTCGCAATTGCGACTTTATATCACGCAATTCTGAGATTCTGAGATAAAAAGTTGTAAACTTGCAATTGTTAGAGACAAAAAGTCAGAATTGTGAGATAAAAAAGTCGCAATTACCTTTTTTTTTTTTTATTCTGTGGCGGAAACAAGCTTCCATAGCAACCAATTTATCATTTAAAGTTGTAATATTTTGAATTTAACCATGTAATGTACAGACTCTAGACATAGACAACCAGCTAAAGAGCTTTTGTAGAAATCAAAACATAAATCAACCCAAACAAACATCATTCATGAAAACACAAGCTTACCGTTGTACAGTGACAATAATGCATCTCTTTCATGTGATAAATATTATGATAGGCTATATATTCTTTAATTGGCAAGAACATGGTACAGCTCTATAAGAAGCAACAGGACTCACCAGATGTGTCTCAAAACCTGTGAAAGGAACTTCGAATTTCAAAATTTTGAGTGTTGTCAGTCTAAACTAATCTTCTTCACGACACACAACTGTTTACTGGTGTTGTTGCATATTAAGGCCATTTCAAATCAGTTTCAAGATTGCGTTTAAGATGTTATTTATGTTGACCAGGCGTGCCCAACCCTGATCCAACAACAAGTGCTCCTAATAATCTGGTTCAGTGATGTTTGATCTGACCTTTGCAGGAAAGTAGATCTGGACAGAGTTGGGCACCTGATGTAGACCGTTAATCTCAAAACTACTTTTGGAGGGCCTCCATCCTGCAAGTTTTGTTCCAAAATGCTCCAACACGCTTGCCCAGAAGCTCCTAGTAATCCTGGAGAACTTTTTTAGCTGCTTGAGGTGTGTTTAATTAGGTTTCCAGAAGCGGGATTTGACATCTCTGAGTTGCTCCAGAACTTCAGTAGAGACTCAAGTCAACTCAATGGGTGCTTCTCATTTCTTATTTGTGCATCCTCGTTTCCTTCTCTCGCGTCTTAGCTTATGTTAGGGAAGGATCGTGTCATGACTCCTCAGAGAGCTTCTCACTCCTCGTTCTTTGCCTCCTTTTGGTGCATTTAGACAATTGAGATGTCCTTAAGGATGACTGAATTCAATCGGTTTCCGGGTCATGGTCATGGGGCTGGAGCTTGGAAACGAGGAAGCATTGAGTATTGAGAAGCACGAACCATGTCCAGTTCTGCTGCTGGAGGGCCACGTTCTGAAGAAATTAAGCTCCAACCCGAATTAAACACATCTGAACAAGCTAATCAAGGTCTGGGCTTGTGTGTTGGAGCTAAACTCTACTAGAACATGGCCCAAAATTGCATGCAAAATGAATCGGGTGCAATGAGGCTAAATGCTCCACAGGGTAAAAGGCGCCTTTGATTTTATTCTCCTCTAAACCACTAGATGGCACAAAACTTTCCAAAACATCAGTTTTTTAAGATGTAGTGGAAATTCCAGTAGCAGTTTTAACATTAAGTGACATGGGCATCTGACGCACAGAAGCCAATGGCACATGTCACTATGCGTATTGGCACTATCGAGTGGATAGTGACATGTGTGACTGACATTGGCATGTGCCAGTGGATTGTATTGTACAAAGGTTGTACTGAATGTTAGTTTGCTTATTTTGCTCAAGATAAGGATTTAAGTCCACGTCATGCAAACTAGAAAATGCTTCTATCTTACAGGCCGAGATCTGTCGTTCCAAACACCAAACGTTTGCGAATGTTCGTTGGAACGATGGTTTCGGGAAACACAGACTCGTTGAACTGATGATACCGACGAATCTTGCGAACATAGTTGGCTAACGATGCTTTTGGGAAACACACCCCAGGACGGTGGCCCTCCAAGAGCACGATTAAGCTCCTCTGCACAAGGTTTTGAGACACATCCACATGTTGCATCTTTTCAGGCAGTCGTAGGAATGCAGAAAGTATAAGATCTGTTTTTCAGAGGTCGACACCCTCAGTAGAAAGCAGGTATGGTGTGCTCGATCACACAGCGTCTGCAGTGCTGTCGGACGAGTCGAAGCGCCTCGGGTGGCACATCACACTCTTGTACGTTTAGTAGCTGTAGCTCGGGGCATCCCGCCGCTAGCGCCATTAGCCCTCTCCCCGTCAAACTCTCACAGCCCCTCAGACTGAGCCTTCGTAGCCCTTCACAACCGCGCGCTAATGCTTCTAGCCCAGCGTCCGACACCAGCGGGCAGCGACCAACATCGATAGACCGCAATCGGGGGCAGTTGCGAGCTAAATGGCTCAAACCCTGGTCCGTTAGCCCCTCGCAGCCCCGCGCATTCAGGTAGCGTAGCCGCGGACAGTAGCGTGCTACATAACGCAATCCAACGTCTGTTATGCGCATACAATGTGCTACGCTCAGATAGCGTAGGCGTCCCTCGAGACGAGCGACCTCACGCAAGCCGAAGTCTCCCACCAGATGGCAGTCGCTGAGGCTAAGCTCGCGTAAAGAGGAGCAGCGCAGTGCTAGCTGTCTCAGGGACTCGTCTGTTAGGCGGCTGCAGCGACGCAGGTAAAGGTGTGTGAGATGCGGACAGTGAAATGCGATGGTCCGTAAGCCTTCGTCCTCCAGCGAGACACAGTCCGTCATGTCCAGGTGTCTCAGGCCGATCTGCTGTCCGTGAAGAGGAGTGAGCTGGAGACACGTCTCCTCTGTCAGGCTGATACATGTCACTTTAGGGCAGCCTGAAGGGAAGGCAGGGAATATTATCGTTATTATGGTTTATGAATAGAAAAGTAAAGTTTATCATGACAAACTTTAAATATCTGGTTGTTAAGACTGGCATTTCACATCACAGATTCCAAGGGTGCTAATATACAATCACTAGTACTACCGTAAAACAGTGCTTCATATTTCTAAAAAAGTTTACATAAAGGTGTGTGAAACAGTTTACAATAGGGCTGCACGATTTGGGGAAAATGTCATATTGCGATTATTGAGGTCAACATTGCGATTGCGATATGCGACTGTGATATAATAAATGAATGGTTTCATGTGTCAACTTGCTTGGTTCTCAAGGAAAATGCACACACAGATTAGTGATAATACTGAAATGTGTATTTCTCAACTCAAACTAGCAACAACAACTAAATGATTGATAACACCTATAATGATCAATAAGCCACTGATGTGTGGATAAAATCCCCCCTCCCCACACACACACACAATTTTGAACATTAATTATAGCCGTCCAACATTAGAGTGATTCCGTCATTACAATTGAAAGCTATCCATTTTTTAAAAACATTTATTAGGCTTAAAAAAATATAACAACTTCCTGTCTAACAGGTAGTACATATACAGAAATTGAATAAAGTTATCAAACAGTCTGTGCTGCATAAATTATAAATTATAGACTAATCCTTATTAAAGTTACATAAGTTCTGTAGTCAAGAACTAGTGTTTTCTCTGTTCCCTTTGTTCTTTGATTAACTTTAACGACTGAGATAATTAGTGGCTACTGTGTACTGTCCCTTTAAGAGCAGCCGCTGCTGACAGAGACGCGGGTCTCACAAGCGCCTCATTCTCTCACGAGTCACAACTCTTCACGTCCATCATAAGACTGCTCTTATGTTATGAAGATACTCGACAAAAAGACATTTTGGCATAATTGTGTGTGTTATTGTTCATTCAAGTGCGAAAGAGAACTGTATTCTGGCGCGCGGTCTTGTGTTTGCGCATGATACTAGCACGCGTCTTTCTGTGAGTCACAGTCAGGACGTTCACAGGCAGCGCGCTCTCTTTTGTCTTGTCGCGCAGGAATGGTTTAAAAGTATTTGCATGAATAAGAGCCGGATCATGTAACACAAGCCAAAAGATGACAAAAATTAACAGATGCTGAGTTAATTGCGTTAATAGCCCTAATTTGTTTAGGCTATTTCATATAAAAATCGCAGCATGTTGCGTCATATAATCGCATAGCCTTGACATCGTGATTGCGACTGCGATGTGATTAATCGTGCCGCACAAGTTATACTATATGGTTCATCAATTAACATTAGTTATTGTATTACCTAACAATGAGCAATTCATTTGTTACAGTATTTATTAATCTTTGTTAATGTTAGTTAAAAATTCAGCTGTTCTCTGTTTGTTCATGTTAGTTCACAGTGTTAACAAATACAACCTTTAATTTTAATAATGTATTAGTAAATGTTGAAATTAGCATAAACTAAGATTAATAAATGCTAAAGTAGTATTGTTCAATGAAATGAATAGAGCTCATAAACGGCTGTTGATAAAGTATTCACACTTGAAACGGATTAGAGGCTTGGACACAGAAACTGGTCTTGATATGTAATGACTTAACCTGTGAAATGGCTTGGTTTAGGATTTAAATTTAAAGTTACGATGTAACGGAAGTAGCGACAGATCTTTCCTTCAATATTGTGACATGTTGTACACAAACATCAACTCTCTCTTGAATCCAACACAGAAGTGACTTAAACTGCAGTTCATCGACTGGCCACTAGAGACAGGCTCCAAAAGAGAGTCAATCCCATAGACCCCCATGTTAAAATGGCCAACTTTACAGTAGGGGTGTTGAAATTAATCATTTCTACGATGCATCGTGATGTAGACGAGGACGATTCGCTATCGGTTCAGTAATAGACCATAACCGATTATAATGTAGGCTACTGACGCTTTTCTGACGTCATTTATTGCGTATGCGCTTTGTCGCTGTTGCATACAATGGCAGAGGAGGTGAGACGCGAGTGCAAGTAATTAAAAATGCTCCAACTACTTTAAAAGCCTACATCTGGGCACATTTCGGCTCTTATGAACAACCTGGTAAGCACGACCTGGAGAAGACACGCGCTCATGTCACCCACACATAAAATATGCAGGAGTAATACACTAACTTGATAATCCACGTTAGCCGTTTTCACCCCGAGCTGTTAACGCCTGGCAGAGTCTGACTGCTTGTATTTATTGACAAAATTGTATACATGAAGTAAAATTGATAATTGAGGATGCAGTGCATCGTGATATCGAATTGAACTGAATCGATGAAATGATAATCGTAATCGAATCGGACCGTGAGACCAGTGTAGGTCCACATCCCTACTTTACAGCAGAAAAAAATATGTTTATTGTTTACAGACTGGAACAAAAAGTGGTTTTGGTCTTTATAGCTAATTTTGCCCATCATTACAACTGTGAGGGGGTGAATTTTTTTATAACTCATCCGTTTAAATTCTATTAAGCCTTAAAGTTGAGCATAATTAAGGGCGTGGCCACTTGAGTGACAGGTGGATTGCGCTACTAAAAACTACTAGCCGTTTGTCTGCTGTCTGTTAGCGTCACGTCGGTTAATCCGCCTCGCTGCACATTTTCGTTTATCCGGGAGTGACGCGCGGCCAAGATGGCGACGGCCGGCTCCGCCCACTTTGGGCTTCAAAAACGCTCTTCAGAAACCTATAGGTGACATCATGGACACTACAGACATATTTTTTTTAAATCTATGGTTGTACATTAGAGTAAAACGGAAAATCTAAAAGGAAAAAAAAGTAGGGCGGGACTTGGTTCTGTTTATGGGTTGTTCACTAGATGGAGGCAGATCTGAATGTGAGCTTGCAGGAGAAGTCCGGCATACGTCATCATAAAGAAGTCTGTTGTTTCACCGAAAGTTATAACATTATATGATAAAAAAAAATACAAGCTCTATTTTTTTAATGAAACATGCATGAATGAATTGTTCAAGATTAAAAAGATGCATTTTCTAGAGAATAGAACTTCCTTTTCATGACTTTAAAGCCATACATTAAATACTTAAATCGTTTTAAGTAGTTATTTGCCATTTGCAAGAGATTTCTTGGCAGCTGCTAAGGTTTTGCTATGGTGAGTTAGTTATTATGGTAAATAAATACAAATTATAGCAATGGCTTATGATATAACCTATGTTTTCTCCCTATAACTATTCTGACCATTTAAGACAGGGGGACTTTAGTCTTATTATAACTTCCTGTCTAATATATAAATTAAAAAAAGGCCATTTCTTGTTATTAAAGATGTCCTTAAATGTATGTATGAGCATCAGTTTCAGTTTTGATCCTATTCCTGCACTGGAACTGCTAAGAGCATTGAGCAACAGGAAAATAGTCAATGTGAAATTACTTTAAAATTATGAAATTTAAAATCTACATCAGGTTTTCAGATCGAGGTGAATGAATGAAATAGAGTGAGCATGAAGGCCAGAGAAAATAATAGGGAAATAAAATCCAGAAACCTCATATGGAACCAAAACCAGGTAGTATCTGTTTCTGCTCCTATTGCAGTTATGCTACCTGCGTTTAAAAGTAAATGTAACCACAAAAAATTTGGGATACTTTTTGCAACAAAGGGCGTATGACTTGTGGATAGCAGAACGCATGCTGTACCCTCTGCATGATGAATAACTACAGTGTGGGACTCGTACAATGAACTCAGCAGACGGACTCTTACTTTGGTTGAGGTTAGCAGTCCATCTTTCAGAGACCTCACCTTCCCCCAGAGAAAGACTGAAAGACTGGCAGTGATTCCTAGATCCCATGATCTTTTTCCCAGCCTTCCCAGAAAAACTTCACCACTATGAATTACTCCCTGAATAAATCCACAACCAAACATGCTATTCTGATGCATAATGTCGGATAATCCATCACAAAAGCTCTTAAAAATAATCAAGACTTGATATGTTTTACTTGTTGACCAGGTCTCACGCATAATGGATGTGCCACACAAATCAATGTTACATTTACCTCAAGAAAGCTATTCAATGTCCATAAACTCATTAGTTAGCTAGAAAAAAATAACTCTAGAGAAGAGCATTTGGATAAATATATGCATTGTTGTACATTTTCATTATCTTTTTTAGGGATGTACCACTATGAAAATTTTGGCCGATAACTGATGATTTTTTAATATTTGTAGGCTTATAACCAATATATTAATTTAAATTAATCTAAATTAAGCCGATTAATCTAAATCCAGACTTTTTTCACATTTTTGAGAGCCTGATTACAAAAACAAAAGTCTCACCATTAAAAGCCATGTCCCAAACACACATTTATAATGATGTACTTATTATAATTGAATGTAGCTTATATGACAGAATTGTGTTGCACATGTTGCATTTTACTGTATTTTCCTTTTTGAAGTGATTTCAATCATATTTCAAGAAATTCAAAACCATCATGGCGAACAGTGCACATCTGAAGCGTAATCCATTATTTATCGGCTTTAATATATCGGCCAAATTTTCTTATCAGGCCAATAACGATAACATTAAAGATGAACATATATCAGCCGATACCGATATGGTGGCTGAAATATTGTGCATCCCTAATATTTTTACTTAACCTGTTAGTGATGTTTTTATTATTTAATGTATGTTTGAATAAATCTGTCAAGAAAACAGGTTATTACGGTTTATTGTCACCAACAATCTGTTCACCAACAAACTATTTCACTAAACTAAACAATTCTGTTATTAAAAAGTTTATATATAAACTGCCTTCTGTGCAATTTAAATGTTTGTACACACACAGATATATAATATATACAGTATATATGTGCGTGTGTGTGTGTGTGTGTGTGTGTGTGTGTGTGTGTGTGTGTGTGTGTGTGTGTGTGTGTGTGTGTGTGTGTGTGTGTGTGTGTCTGTGTGTACAAACATTTAAATTGCACAGAAGGCAGTTTTTATATTAACTTTTTAATAACAGAATTGTTTAGTTTAGTGAAATAGTTTGTTACATTGTATTGAAATTATATTGTAAAAAGTGATGATATATATATATATATATATATATATATATATATATATATCAATTGTAAAAAGTGGTGATTGATATATATAAATATATATATATATATATATATATATATATATCACCACTTTTTACAATGTAATTTCAATACAATGTAACAAACTATTTCACTAAACTAAACAATTTTGTTATTAAAAAGTTAATGTAGCAACTGCCTTCTCTACTTCATATATATATAACCACTTTTTACAATGTAATAAGAAATGGAAATGCTGAAGGTGGGTGTTTAATTGTTTCATAAAAATTTTAAAAAATTGTAACAATGTAAAAATGGTTCTAAAATCACCTTCATTCTCTTTTAAAATGTAATTTCTCATTTTTCTTTTTTAAATTGGATTAAATATTGCTTTTATCACATGTTCTTGACAGGTTTCATGAGATTCACCCAATGGCATCAACAACTGAATTTTTTGCCAATTTTACCTGATACGTCTAAATGCTCCAGGTTGGGACACTTGGACACCACATCAAACACTGCATGATTGGACACATTATAGCAGCCTGCGACCTTCAAACACCTCAGTTCGGGACAGCACCGGGCCATCACATGCAGCCCGCGGTCCGACAGCCTCCGACAGCCGCTGGCCACCACCGTCTCCAGCGTCAGACACACGCTGGGAGTGTCCTGACACAACCGATGGGTGAGCACCTTCAGGGCCCGGTCCGCGTTCAGCAACTCTCCGGTCAAACGAATGCTACTCCAGAGCCGCGGGTCCCAGGACAGGTTATACCAGCGGCGACACACTCGAGCGCAGCGGCACAGGTGAGGAGTGGACAGGTACGACAACACCTGGAGTAAAACCGGATCGGGAAGGATGTCAATGAGGGCGGTGTGAGGGGCTTTTGAAGGCCGTGAGTGAGTGCCTGGAGGCGGGTGAACCATGGCCACTGTTTCCCCCGGGGCGGTAAAGGAGGTTGAGGACGTTTCATGGCCGTTTGGGACGGTTTGAGGGGAGACACAGGAAGGGTTTGGGTTCAGAATGAGTGCCGGACTGGGAGTACTCAGCGTCCTCATGCTAAGGTCTGAATCTGAAACAGAAGAGAGATACATAGAATTACCCAAAGGAAAGAAAAAACAACTGTAAAGGCCATTGCACACTGAGTCCGAAATTTGCATCCAAAATTTTCGCACGTTAAAAAAAAAATTCTACCTCACGTTATGTCAATCACGCTTGCACACTGCCTCCGTCATAAAAAAAACTTTCGTCCGTCATAAAAAAAATCAAATCAGGTCCGATTTTCTGCGTTTTTCGCATCCGTAGCAAGCAGTTTGAATGGTGTTTTAACAATTCAGAGCCACCGAATCACGAATACGAAAAAGCGCAGACGGAAATTTCGGACTCGGTGTGCAATGGCCTTGAGTCTGAAATTCGCATCCGAATTTTTCGCACGTTACAAAAAAAAGTCGACCTCACGTTATGTCAATCACACTTCCACACTGTCTACGAAACTTTCGTCCGTAATAAAAAAAATTGGATCGGGTTTGATTTTCTTTGTTTTTTGCATCCACAGCCAGCATTTTGAGAGTTATTTGACAATTCAGAGCCACCGTACAAGCGAACGACAAAATCCAGAATGGCAAGTTGATACACTTCGTCTCGCAGCACAAAGTCATGTATGAAAAACAAAATGCGGATTACAAAAACACTGAATATAAAGTATCTAAACTAAGTATCTAGAATATAAACTATCATGGTCTTATTTTTAAATGTGGCTCCAGTATCGCTAGCAAAGCATCAAACTGTTCCACTGACATCCTGAGGTAAATTTTGAAGCGCTCGGGATAATTTCGCAACTCCTAGATAAGGATCTGAAACTCGGCGCAATCTCAGGATTGGATGGACCAAATATTTCCACTTTCTTTTTCTCTTTTTAAGAAGAGGGCAAAAAAATCATCCTCACTGCTTGACGAATCCACTTTGTATTTTTTGCGTTTTTTCCCGCAATAAATACGCATCAGACTCGGTGTGCAAGGTTTCTGTGCGTGACAAATTTTTAGGCTGATGAACACGAAAAAACGCATACGAAAATTTCGGACTCAGTGTGCAATGGCCTTAACACTTTACAATAGGGTAACTAACTAACTAACTACCATTAGTTAACATGAACTACGAATAAACAATACTTCTACAGCATTTATTAATCGTAGTTTATATAAATTTCAACATTTACTAATACATTATTAAAATCAAAGGTTGTATTTGTTAACATTAGTTCACTCTCTGATGGTCTTCAAAAAAAAATCACACTCGTGGTCTTCGGGGTCTATTGGACCCCAGACAACAACATTTAATTTTATAACCGAACAATATTTTTTTTTTAACAAATATAATTTTACTCGGTTCATTAATGTTTTTACTCAACATTTGTGCAGTTTTTGTAGAATTTATGATTTTTAAAAAATTTCTATAAATAAATAAATAAATATTTAATTAAATAGGATTTTTACAAAAAAAAACAGCATTTTATGTTAAATAAACTTTATGTCTCTATTTAAGACCCAGATTTCTAACTTTCATTCCTGGGGATACCATGGATAATTTTACAAGGTTTAATGTAAGATTTTTACCCATTTTTTGGAAATACAGATTAAAATTTGTAATAAATCACTTTAACCACTAGATGGCTATAGAGCTCCATTATATGCTATTTGCTATTTGAATTACTGAAAGATATAGTTTCTGAAGTTGGATTCAGTTGGATTCATATCTAAATATTATAAAATCACAATTATAACAAAAATAAAATAATTTTTGTCAAAATTTTGCATTTTTTGTACTGAAAAAACACAGCACACACAAAAACAACCACAACAGTGAAGTGCCAAACCTGCAGACAGCGTTGGAGCAAACACAGGGTGTGTGTGTGTGTACATTTTATTTTTATTTTTATGTGTACAGTGTCACCAATTTATTTTTGAGGTGGTTCTTCATTTTGTATGATTTTATTTGACAAATTATAAGACTTTTTATAGCCTTACAAATGTATTTCTGTGTGTGTGTTTGTGTGTCTGTGTGTGTGTGTGTGTGTGTGTGTGTGTGTGTGTGTGTGTGTGTGTGTGTGTGTGTGTGTCTGTGTGTGTGCGCGCGGACATTTTCAATGCGTCTAAGTGTTACCAAATTATTTTTCTGGTGGTTCTGCATTTTAGATTATTTTATTTTACAAATGATAAGAGAACAGTTTTCATAGTCTGTATGTATTCCTGTTTAAATGTATTCCTCTTTATGTGTGTGTTTGTGTGTGTGTGTGCGCCTGTGGTGAGCATGATAATTTTGGATTGTGGATGTTTTTTGCATTGTTGGAAGTGTGCCACTTTATTTCTGTCATTTCTGTCTATGTGTTCTACGTTGTTTCTGATTTTGATGATGTTATTTTGTCTATTTTGATTGCGGGGTCCAATAGACCCCGAAGACCACGAGTGTGACTGTTTTTGTCACGCCAACATAAAAACAGATATCATAAAAAAACAAAAAAATTGTTGTAGATCTAGAAAGTGTTGAGAGCCGTAGAAAGTTTCAAACCATTTGGACAAAGAGAACATTTTTTTTAATTTGAGCAAAAGTCATTTGGGGTCCAATAGACCCCCGAGACCTAAAGGTACAATATGCAAGAGTTGTTTGCCGCTAGAGGGCGCTACATTCCAAACAACAACAACGGCGTAGCTGGTGGATGATGATGTGAAGGAGCGTGGAATGATGAGAACTGTCGTTTTAAACTCCACCGTGGATGTAAATCAGTCAGACGGGAAATGGAAAATCATATTCATGGATGAGTTTTTTTTTTTTTTGTAATGAAATGCTTTTTGTGGCGAGGGTGGCGTGGTTCAGCGTGGTCTGTAATGGGAGAGAGAAGAGACGAGCGGGAAGGTCAAGTGCAAATGACGAACACCTGTGTCTTATTGCAGTGATCGGCGTGGAGAGACCGCTTATAAGCCGCGCACTGGAACGAGAGAGAGACTGGAGAGAAAATTTGACGCAGAGAAAGAAAACCGGTGGATCCGAGCTCTCATTTTTGAACTGTTTTGTGCCGTCGCGGTTGCCACGGTGAATGCGCGTTGTGTGCGACTTTTGTTTGTTTTGTTTTATTTTAATAAAGTACGAGTCCCAGTCACGCAGACCGCTGTCTTCTTCCTTCATGACTCTTGAACCTCATCACACTTTTATTTCATTAAAATGAATTAACCGCAAGAAAAGTAAGGTTTAATACTAAATTGGTTATCATAGATGTTACTGTATGTCGAATTCATTATTGTGATAATGCTGTGCAGTTTTACGTGTTCTAAACAATTGTTGTAAAAGTACATTCGAACATACCCACATCATTTGCCAAAATACTGATTAATCTTTATGTATAACACATGCTATATTTATTTACATGGCCATAAACATCAGACGTGATAAACAATGTCAATAAACTAAACACAAATCTAAAGCAATAATACTTCCCTTACATAAACATAACTATTAACGAATGCTAAATTTGGAAAATATAAAATTAAGCATGCTTTGTCGACAGAACCAGCTGCAATCGGTAAAGAATAAGTGTGTTCCGTAACGACTGCACGAAACAAGCTAACGTTTGTAGCTTGATAGACGCTACAACTACAACTTCCGCATTTGTCAAGGACTCCACGCAGTACGAGCGGAAACCGAGGGTAACTCGGATATGACGCAATTGACTGGAGACTCCCAGCTCCCCCCTAATGTAACGGCCGGTTTCCTTGGTTAAAATCGCAATTTTCTCATGATTTAAAAATAGTTGGAAACATTTGGGATATTGTAAGTAATCAACTTAACAAAATATATAACACTGGCCTTTTGATTATGGGACATTGTAATGCAAAATTCTTACATATTGTAGCTTTAATGCACTGTGAACTAACATGAACAAACAATGAACAGCTTTTTTTATTAACTAACATTAACAAAGATTAATAAATACTGTAACAAATGTATTGCTCATTGTTAGTTCATGTGTAATACATTAAAGAGTAACTAAACACTAAACAACTTTTTTTAGTTACTTATCTGTAAGAATGGAGCTTCATAAATGCTGTTCATTGATTCGAGTAAATTTTTTGACATTTGGGTATAAAGTGTTTTACTTTTCAAATATATGGTGTAAAAACGTCTGAGTGCTGCCCTCTTCAGGTTAAACGGAAAGCTCCTGCAGTAGGGGTACTCTCTGACGTAGAATACTCTCTGACGTCACTCGGTCACGCCCTTGGTGCGAGCTCACCACGCCCTTGGCAGCCCCTGGTATAAAAGCATCTGCTTCCGGTCTTGTCAGGAGTTGGAATTACGAGTATTGAAAACGGATAGATATATATTAGCATATAGTTAGCATAGCATTTATATAGTTATTTAGATTATTTCGTGTAGCCTAGGTAGTTAATCTCGCCTATCGCTCCAGTGTGCAACCTGCATTTTACGTGGGATTGCTTCTCCTACGCAATGGAGGTGGAAATGGGCTTCTCCACACAGCTCGCGCTGCCAAACGCTGCTCTTCATACCTGCATGAACTCCACCACCGAAGCGGCGTCATGATGTGAGTGAGCATATATTTTTAATCACAATTTATGTTCCTTCTTATTAGGCTAAAGTTAATCCTCTGGTGTCGACAAACGCGCCGGCGCGATTTGCTGATTATTTTTTTCACATAGCAGCAAAATATAATGAACGTAATAGTAATAATAATCCTGGAAAAAATTACCTCAAAATGACTGAATATAAGAATAATCGGATGCCGATCGCGATGAGAGAGTTAAGACCGCAGTTTGAGCTGGTGTCCACAGACAATTCACCCTCCTCCACTTCAAGTGAAGGTCGGGGAGAAAAGTTCGACTTCAAATGAAAGCTCTGTTGCAAAGCTACTTGTGTCACTCCATTTTAGCTAGTTTGACAGCAGCTGTCACTGCGGGTCTCAGGTGCACGCCCCCCCCGCCCCCCCCCCCCCCCCCCCGCTCAGCCCCGCCCTCGGTTCGTCCCCTCTATCTCCGCTGGGCTCCGCCCAGTTTTCCAGCATTTTTCAAATATTGCCACTGGGTGGAGTCAGGCTTTGACCAGGGGTTTAGTTACTCTTTAACCTTATTGTAAAGTGTTACCAGTGGCACTTCAACCTATTGTCATTAATGGCACAGATGTGGAGGAAGTACGGTTTTTGATAAGTTAAAGTTTGACCAAAATTCTGATGCAATTGTCAAAAACTCACACCCAAGATTGTTTGTGCTGAGAAAGCTTAATTCTTTTAATGTACAGAGAGTTGTTCTTAAGTCATTTGTTGAAAGTATCCTGTCTTTTTCTTTTATCTGTTGGTTTTCATCATTGTCTACATAGAACAAAATTCGGTTGCAAGGTATTGTTAACATGTGTAAATCATCAGGAACATCCAAGGCACTCTCTTTAGAAAAGTTAAAAAGCCTTTATTTCTATGGCTTGGTCATAATCAAGCCATAATCCTATGTATGCCGAAACGCGTCGGAGTGTTTTAATAGTGTTGATTATGACCAAGCCATAGAAATAAATGCTTTTTAACTTTTCTAAAGAGAGTGCCTTGGATGTTCCTGATGATTTCTACATGTTTTTTCTATCCAAAGAGCACCTCAAACTTATTCACTTGAGTCCAGGAAGCGCTTCTCTATAGACAATAACATGTGCTCTAAAATTATGGGTGTTTCCTTACGAAGCCTTACATTTTATTACAAACAGCAGGTAGTGAGGACGGCTCATGAAATAACAGCAGATAGTACACACACGTTTCATTTGGCCTTGGGATGCCCCTGAGACGACATCTAAGGGCAATTAAATGTACTACAAATCGCTATAAATTTACTTTTGTGCCTGAAGCAATACGGCTATGTAATAAACGTAGGTGTTTTTTTGTTCTCTTTATGTATTTGAATGTACAGTGGATAGTATAAGTGAACACACCCATGCTAAAGTTGACTAAAACGAGGAATAAAAAATCCTCTTTTAGAAATTGATCTTAATGCCTTAATTTAAAAAATGAGGAAAAATCCAACCTTTAAAGACACCAATTTTCTTTGTGAATGAATAATGTATCATAAATAAATAAATGTTCTTCATTAAAATACAGTGTGCATAAGTCAGGACACCCCTATGTTAAATTCCCATAGAGCCAGCAGTTTTTATTTTTAAAGGCCAGTTGTTTCATGGATCCGGGATAATATGCATCCTGAGAAAGTTCTCTTGGCCTTTTAACTAATTGCCCCATTGGGATTAATAAAGTTATAAACATTTTACCAAAACAACATTATGTCCCTTAATCTCAATTATTTCAACTAGACATCGATGAGATTAAATGGATATAAATAAAAACAGAATCAATTATGCAAAGCATCAAATATGAGACAAATTCAAATTCTGCTGTAAATCAGCTCTAAAAGACTGTCATTCAGATCAATTCACGGTTGATTCAGTTCAAGTTCATCAATTGTGAATTGAGCTCAATTCAGTCTCGTTATTCAGCTTGAGGCGGTTCAATGTTCATTCAGTTCAGTTCAATAACAGTGAATTTAAAATAAGAGTCGATAATGAAACACATCTGATTCAGCAGCACTAAAGAAAACAGTAGTGTCATTATTCAGTTCTAGTTTTGTTCTCGTTCAATAGAGTCAGATCAGTCTAATCGATGACATTACTGAATATTAAAGGGACAGTGTGTCGTTTTTTAGGTATTTTATTATCTAAAATCAATATTTTTATTCATAAATATGTCCTCAATTGTGTACAAATACCTCTGCCAATTATCTGACTTATCCTCGTAAACGAAGAATTTATTATCTTTATATACATGTGACGGGTAGGTCCACGGAGGCTTCCATGTCGTTCCGCCATCTTGAAAAACTATAATAGCAGAGAGGGTCAAAAAGTACAAGGCCAACGCGTTTCCACACTGCGTTTTCGTTCAGAGGCAGCGTCACGTGACTGAACGCAGCAGAAACGGAGGAGCAGAGCAGCGAGAGGCGCTTCACGGCCCCGGCAAGTTTAAAAGGCTGCATTGCACTGTTATTATTCATACTGTAACATTCGTGTGTTCGTTGTGTCAAGTTGCAGTTTGTTTGAAATAACAAACCTGTTCACCCGAAGGAAAACTCGACGAAGTGCTATTAGAAGACATCCTGTTAATAGCTTTTTGGTACATAACAGCTACCGTAGATGGGTAGAAAGGGGTGGTGATGGCGCAGTGGTTAAGACACATGCCTTTGGTGTGAGAGACCCGGGTTCGAATCCACTGTGTGACACCAATGTGTCCCTGAGCAAGACACTTAACCCCTATTTGCTCCAGAGGCGTGCGACCTCTGACATATATAGCAATTGTAAGTCGCTTTGGATAAAAGCGTCAGCTAAATGAATAAATGTAAATGTAGATGCAACACGCATTGGACAAAGCGAGGCGCTGGAGAGCACAATTCGTTTGAATGCAAAATACAATTTCACCACTAGATGGGAGAAATTCCTACACAATGTTAGCCTGGGTTTCCCAGTACTGCCTTACCGCAGCGCAATTCAATTCACGCTGAAAGGCAGTCTGGATACCATGGCCAGATTTTTCGCCTCATTTAGGGAACCAATCACAGAACGGGGAGGGAGCAGCTAGACGATGACGACATCTATGCGACACACGGAAACAGTTTGTTTATATCGATTTAACATGGCTGAAGATGCGAAGCTACTCTTTGATGCAGCCTTAGAACAATGTCTAAGTAGTTTAGAATGCAAGTTCATTGTTTACAAAAAAGATCTTTCCCATCGTCTTCTTCCTTGTCTAATTTCTGTCGCTCTACATACGTCATCTGATATAATCGAAACGATTGGCTATGAGCTACGTACAGGCATATTTGATAGACATTCTTAGCACCCAATAAACTGCGACGGGCATTCTGAAACCACGCCTCAAATACGAGAAATTGCGCATGTGGTTCCCAGACCCAATTCTCAACGAGATTGGGTCTGGCGTTAGCCAGGCTAACACAATGTGTCTTTTAAACACCAACTAAACAAGCAAGAGGAGGCCGTGGCTGACCCAAAACTGACCCAAACTCCGTCAGGCCGCAGAAATGAAGGAAAACCTGACGAGAAAACAGGCTCAGTTTTTAGAATAAAATTTGAACATGATTTACTGTAATAGGAAAAGCAAACCTGATTCCCATCTGGAGAGAATCTGATATCACATTAAACATCAAGAAGCACGAAGGACCTCAAATATGGAAGCCATCAGTTGTTTTAAGAAACACGTTTAGCACAAATGGTGTTAACTCAACCGCCGCTCTTGGGCTCTTTGTTCTCAAAACTGCCGAGATGTGTTTGTGATATCTTGTTATTGGACGCTGATAAAAGTGTCATGTTTATCTTAGATGCACTTGAAGTGCTTGCCATGGTTGAGACTCCATTAATGGTGAAGTTTCATTCTTCACAGATGGTTCACTGATTTAGAAGTATGGGTGGTACAGTAGATCGTTTCTCTGCTCGATCTCATCAAAACAGTGGCTTGCCACTATAAGACTTCTTTCCTCGATTTTTGTTTTCTTTTTGACACATGCTGGCTCGTAACTGGCTAAAATGTTTAGTTTAGCTCAAAACTTTTACAATTTGTTTTAGTAATTTGAACAAGCAAGACAGTACCAACATCAAGGTTATGGGTTTGGTAAGGTAAAGACTACTGAAAAAAACCCAATGTAATTTACAAGAAAAAGTTAGTTCAGGCAAGAATTAAAAAAAACTAAGTAAATTCCATATCAGTACTTATTTCAAGCGAGTAGAAATGAAAGCGTAAATATCAACTCAATAAAATTAAGTAAAAATTACTCAACTTTTCTGATACTGGGGTTCCCATCATGCACTGGGCCTTGCATAATTAATGAGGTTGATTTTTCACTGGTTTCCAGCTGTATTTACACTTGTTTTATCATTGCTTTTGTTGTCAGGATTAGTAACTTGCCATTTAGTGACATTTCGAGTCAATTTTCTGCTCAAAATGACACATTCAAACACAAAAACGATCCATCAAATGTTACCGTCATTGTGTATTGTCTACCAAGTATTGAGGTCTTTGCATTCACATCTTGCTTAGCATCTGACATAAAGAAGTATAAATTACTTAGATACTCTAAGTAAAACACATACCAGAAATGACTGGTATAATTCAATAAAATTTTATGAGTGAATTGTAATGCAAAAAAAAATTCAACTAAATCAATAATAATCAACCTTTTACTAGCCAAGTTAAAATTACTTATTTTCTGTGTTACTTTCACTAAACTAGGTTAAGTAAAGTTTACTTAATTCCATATTCCAAGTAAATTTTAACTTAAAGATTTCTAATTAAACCTACTGATAAATATGTTTAGGTTTTTATTTGGGAAATCTTTGTAAATTTACTAGCATTTTCTGAGTGGAAAAAGTTGCCTAGCTTTTTTCAAGTAAATCCTACTCCAAATTTTTTTCAGTGTAAGAAACAAATGGAGTGAATGTGCTGCAATTGCTTTGTATGAAAGAGTCTGCTAGATGTAATATATCCCACAATGCAACCTTCCACTTTTAAAGCTATATCAACTTCAATTTCTTAACTTGGATTGTTAAGAATTCAGGTTGTTTTTGACCAAATGAAACCATACACTTTCAGTTTACAAAATGATAGTTTTTAATTTAATCAAAATTATCATTGTTTGGCAAATTTTCACGAACAAAATCCAATAATTTCCAGAAGGCTTCACATGATTGAGAATTAACGTTAGTGACAAAATATTTACCCACTCAGACTTCGCAAGTTGTTTTATTCCACATGGTTTTGAAGAAAGCAATTATACGTATAGAAATAGACAATATATTACATTAGTTCTTAACCCTAAAAAATCATAAAGTATCAATTACATTCGCAACTGACTTTAATTTCAATTTTTCTTTATAGGTCAGTGTGGTGATGAACAGTTTTACTGTCTAGATTTCGGTTTAGGAAACTGTTTCATAAGTCAGTCATAATCTGAAAGATAATGAGGAGAAATATTAAGGGGAAAAACAGTTTATAATAAGCTCTTGTCTTCCCTTCCTCTCTATTTCATGTCCTTGTCAAGCCTCCTCCACAAAAATGAGCGCAAAGGAACGACAGCAAAACATTTCCAAAGTTTGTTGGATTCATGGATTCCCGTCCCTAAGCTCTCGATTAATAGCTCTTTGCTAAGCTTCGAAATGGTCCTGCTGAGGAAGTGAGGGTTTATGTGCAATGATGCTTTCCGTACAGGAAATTTTCTTTAGTAAGGAACTCGAATGCCTCTGACATGATGGACAAGCTTAGGCAGAATTTTCCTCTGCAAGACACTTTTTGCATGCAGGATTGCATTTAAAAACGCTACATTAACAGTCTTCGGTGTATATTTTGCATTCCAGATGAAGCATGGCAAGAATAATTGAATATACACTATGTGGCCACAAGTATGTGGACAACCCCTTCTAATTTACAGGTTTGGCTATTTCAGCTACACCGATTACCAACAGGTGCATACAATCAAGCCACACAGTCTCCTTACACAAACATTTACCAAAATCAGTGACTATCAATGCAGGAAGCCACCGGCAAAATGGTTTACTTTACAAAAACAGCAGCAACAGAAATATGATGAAAGAAACTAGTGTTCAAATATACCTCAAAGCAGCAATTATTTGGGTTCAAGCATTTCAAGACCTTAAAGCACATTCATATAAAGGTATTATGTTTAAATTAGCAAGCATGTAACCAATTAGATCATAGATTGAATTTACAGCCAATACAGGCAATTTACTAGGGAAATATAGTAGTGTTAATGCTTTTAACAGTTATCAAGGTTGAGCCAAAAGCCTAGGACTAGTTCGTGAAAGTTGGTTTTTGGAATAATCTCCAATGTTTAACAAGCGGTTTGATTGACAGCGGTGGTTCTAGAGGCAAAGTTGCTCAGATTGAGGAGTTCTACAATGTGGTATGAATGTCTCGCCAATGTGCGAAAAATCGAGTGATATACACACATGAAAAATGTGAAAGCGCCCCCCGGTGACAGGTTGTTGTTGTTTTTTTACATTTCTCACAGGCCTTTAGAGCTGCGAGTCAAACATGCAAGCAAGTTTCGTTCCGATCAGCCTCCGTTAACCTTGTCTGACAGCCGCTCGAACTTCATTGGACAACAGTGGCCGTGTTTTCCGAGATACGTGAATGTCCTCGTAGATAATCATGGCACCTTGGACCAAGACACTGCATGCCAGTTTTCAAGTCAATCGGACTGACTGTTGCGTAGAACATTTTTTTTTTTTTTTTTTTTTATAGCGCCACCAAGTGGCCAGTCAGTTTTGCACGACCACAGACCGAGCCCACACATAGGTATACCGAGTTTGGTGAAATTATCTCCTTCCATTCAAGAGGAATAGCGGTTATTGTAAAAGTGTCCACGGCCACTTCATCCGCAATTGAAATTTCGATAAAATTTGGATAATTATTGACATTCAGACTTCAGCGAATCTTTCTGCACTGGTTTGGTTCTGATAGGGTGAAAAACCTAGGACTAGTTCGCAAAAGTAGGTTTTTTCGAAAAATCCACAATTCCAGACAAATGAATGAGCCATTGCATACTTTCGACCGCTGTAGCGCCACCATCAGGCCGATCGGGGCGAGCTTTGGTTACGTTGTAGACGGTGTGAGTACTACCATCTCTCAAAGTTTCAAGTCTCTACGACTTACGGTGTGGTCCTAATCACTTTTGGGGGAGAATGCTGATCCTTGGAAATTCTAATAATTACAATAACTCCTAATAACCATTTTTTCCATTACTTACATGAAAACATATGACTGTACACACACACACACACACACTAAAGTTGATAATACATTACGGGTCAATGCATGGCGCTCATTTAATTTTTTTTCCAGATTTATTAACTTATTCATTAAAATGCTTTAAAATAAATGTAAAAAATGGCCATTTCATGTACAATAATGGCTTTGGTTCAGCCAATCATATGCATCTGCTATAATAAAATGTTATTTTAGTGCATGGGCTGGTCTTCAGATCAATTACAGTACGACTATAATTCGCTCTGTATGCTTTTGCTCCAGACAGTGAGACATTGGCCGTCCACATGTCTATCATACCATAATCATTCACTGCATGTATGGGGCAGACAGACTCTTCTTCATGTGAGAATGAATGACACGCAAAGATCTCTGCTGTGTAGATTTGTGCGTTACTGTTTTTTACTTATGTGTGTGTGTGTATTTGCAAGTTCAAGTAAGTCAAGGAGATGTGTATTCCAGCCTTGACCTGAGATCAGTTTGACTCATTGTCAGGTCATGATGACATACACAGACACACAGACACACACACACATAGACACACACACACACACACACACACACACACACACACACACACACACACACACACACACACACACACACACACTGCCTCTCAAGGGAGCAAAATGTCTTTGCATAACAGTAGACAGCATGAAACCCCATCCAGACCGCTCACAGACACACACACACACACACACACACACTCCACACCGTTACGGGAATTATCCAAGACAAATAAAAACAAATTGGGTTTATGTGACAGAATAAATCCATTATGCCTTGTCCAGGTTAATGTGGTATTCTATTAGGTAACGTAGGCCAGCAACCGTTGTTTTCTGTACACAATCATGCTATTTCTGTTTCTAAAATAAACAGATTTACTATTTACTCTGTTGGTAAATACACAACAGAGACAATTTAGACATGCCACTTCCTCAATCCTCAATACAACTATATAGGGAAAACGCGTAACGCCAAAGATGGCGGTTGTATGAACATGTCCCGCCCCTCCCTCTGGAAAGCCAATCATCTGCTTTTAACAGTCAAGCCGGGAAACATGTAAGCCTATCGTCTGGTTCCACTGACGCATGCGCACAGTTGAGGTTTGCGACAGCGGAAAATACGTTACTGTTTGAAAAGGCGGCAGATTTGATATGCAGTGTATGTGTGCGTTGTGTAAATATCAGACATCCCAAGTCTCCCGGAAGTCTCCCGCATATTGATAGCGGCTCCCTGATGCCCGCAAATTAGTTCAAATCTCCCAGAATCTCGAGCGAGCGAGCAAGAGCTGAGCTTCAAACCGTGTAGCACCCGCGGCAGGGAGGGAGAGAACCCTTGCGCATGCGTAGTAAAAGCATAACCTGTGGGGAAAAAGGCGTTTTAAACCTTATTTTGGGGCAAAGTCATCAAACTTTTTCAGCGATTTTTATCATATTTTACTGCTGTTTCTATACATGCAGTTTTTATGTCCCGGTTAGCAGTGAAAGTGCAGTTCTGACTCTGCCCATTCATTTAGATAGGAGCCTGGTCTTGTTAGTCCGAAATAGCTGCCCGGAGGCGTCGCCAAGATGGCGGCCGAGTGGTATGACTTGCCTAAAAGGACTTTGTACACAATTGTATCAAACATCATTGACTCCCACTGACCATAGAAGAAGACAGTAAACAGTAATATTCACTACAGCGCCCCCTGTGACTCACTTGCGGCTCCTCCTCCCCCTTTCTACCGCTGCTCATGTGCATTTGTTATTATCGGAGCCGGCCAACTTTATCGTGTGGAGTGTGTCTCCCGAGGTGGGTAATATAACATACACATTGAGGGCGGCATGTGTGTTTATGTCGAATTGCCGTAAAGCAGTTTGTGTTTCTCGCTCGTTCTCGCTTCTCACGAGACTTCCTATTTCCAACTTACCAGGACGTTAATCCTCATGTTGCAAAGTTGGTTTTCCGCCTGGGAACGCTGGGGGGAGCGGGGAAAGTCACCATTCTCACCAGAACAGTTTATTAAACCATCCAAATGATTTCTACACGGTTTTATTAAGTTGAAATAGTTTCCGAATGCCCCTTTAAAGTAGCCTGACGTCGTCATACTCAGATTCTAGTCAGAATGTGAGTCTGAAACTGCTGTGATTATGGGGCGTGTGTCAACCGAACCAGGAAATAAAAGGCCTGTGCACTCAATTGAATACACCTAGAACCAATGAGAGCAACGGAGTAAGTGACGTATGTTGAGAGATAGATTAAAGTTGATAGATTAAACTTTTTCCGAACCCCGTAGGAAGGACGGCAAAAACATCTTTCCCATCGATGAATGCCTTGATCGCTGTTCTCTGTTCCTCTTCTTAAATTAATGTCCTGTGTATATCTTCTATAACACACGTGATAGCGGAATATACACAACTCAATTCTCCAGCGGCAGCCATGAATTCAACCCAAGCGCTCTGACGACGTGGATGGTTACGTTACCGTTACTCACATAGATATGATGTCTATAGTTGCTCATCTGTCCATCATCGTATACAGCCCGCCCTGACCATTTGATTGGTCCGAACAATTTTTGTTCGGGCATAATAGCTCCTCAACGGATCGAGTCCAGACCAAACTTCCCGACCTAAAACTTTTGTGGGCGGGGTTCGGCCTGGCATCCAGGCTACCTTTAAAGTGCCCTGTAGTCAATAATTGTATCCCGTAAAACTCATCTTTGATCACCAATATTACATATTTAAATGTTTTTTTCCTTAAAAAAAACCCTGATGCCTTAAAATAGCTTGTATGTAACTCATAACCGATTCATTAAAACTATAATCTCAGTGATACTAAAATAACACTGATTCAAAATGTAATAATATTAAAATTACACTGGAACAGATTGTTGTATTAGTGAATACATGACAAGATAGATATTTTATTAGTTAGATAGCTTAAAGCACACTGTAGTCAATAATTGTATCCCTTAAAACTCATCTTTGATCACCAAAATGACATATTTAAGTGTTTCTTCCTTGAAAAAATTTATATAATGCCTTAAAATAGCTTGAAAGTAACTACACCCTTGCATCATTTAGTATACGTGGTTCTATGAATATGCAAATATTCTCATCTATTAGTTCATATTAATGTTTCTTTTGGAAAGACTAAATAAATGGTGACTTTAGAATTTGGCACGATGATACTGATGTATTCATTTCTTATGATTATTATTCCAGTCTGTGACAAACGTGGTATTTGTGGAATGGCTCCCACTTTTGCTCTATAAATACACTGTTTGCATAATATCAGTATATTAAAACATGGCCTGTTTTGATTGTAAATTGCTGGCTGTCTATTATAAATATCCACTGCAGGACAAGTTGACGGACCAAGTAAACAAATTTTACAGAGGGGTTTCTGAATTACTTCTCCTGTGACCGTCAGTACAGGCTTTCTGAGCGGCAGTGGCTCACAGATTCAATCATCTTCAGGCTTAAAGAGGAAAACACCATGAAAGATTAAGGATTTAAGAACGGCACCAAGGGAATTTGCTAGATCCCCTGCTAGCCTAGCCTAGCCTCCGCTACAAACCCTCAGATAGTGGGTGGTCCAATCATATTGTGTTTCTCCGAGGACACGTAGCGTGCGATACACTATTGGTGCACACAGCTGGAACGAGTCCCGGGAGGTTTTTGTTCCCGGGTCATTACCAAACTACCCATCAAATATCCCTAAAGCTCAAGGGACTGGGACGCATTTGCAGAACATTGCCTTTCATACTTGAGATTCCTGTGCAAAAAAAACATGAAGATGACCATTGATCCCTGAGGCGCTTGTGTTTATTCAAGCACTCCGTAAATAATGGAGCAGACTTTGGCTAATATGCAGTGTTTATGGATGTGTCCTTGGTTTAGGCAATATATCGACCCCCAGCTTATTCGGCATGACTGTGATCGTTGATCCTGAATGAAGAAGCGTAAGATTTAATACACAGCGCTTTCATGCCACGGGTCATTTTTGCAATTCAACCCACGTCTGCCACGGAAGAGCTTCACATCAGGATTCCTCGTATATATGATTTATATACTCGTTTTGTTTACTTGACATTTTGATATTTAAAGTTGGCTATTGACTTTTAGTTTCAGAGGGTATTCTTCTTAAAGTCTCCGTGTGGTGAAAATCCAGTTTGTAATATATTTTATATGTATATGTGGTGTTTTTAATATGCTTAAGACAAATTATAAATTCATAAGTCGAAAGTATTTTCTCCTTAAAACTGCAGTGAACCAAAGACAGTCTCAAAAACACGCTTTGAAATCGCTGGTGTTTCTGACGTCACAAACGACCTTGTAACCAATCAGATCAACGTGTGATCGTCAACGAGTGGATCTCTGAGTGAGTGAGTGAGTGAGTGAGTGAGTGGAGGCGGGGCTCATTTGCATATTCATAAAACCATGCATACTAAATGAGGCAAGGGTGTCGAGTTACAATCAAGCTATTTTACGTTTAAATATGTAATTTCGGTGATCAAAGATTAGTTTTAAGGGATAAAATTATTTAAGGTATCTAACTAATAAAATATCTATCTTATAATGCCTTCACTAATACAACAATCTGTTCAGGTGTTATGTTAGTACTATTTATATAATATTATGCTATTTGAATCAGTGTTATTTTAGTATCACTGATAATATAGTTTTAATCAATAAGTTATAAATCATTTTGAATTAATTATTTTGTAGTGTGTTTTTGTCATTTTAAATATTTTTTGTATGTCTACATAGTTTTTATTATTTTTTTATTTCAGTTTTAGTAATTTTATTACATCGTTAAATTAAAATAAGAAATGTTGCATTGGCAACTATAGCTGAAACAAAATAAGGATTTTTTTTAGTTTAGTTTAGTGTAGTTTATTTCAAGTAACAAAAATGTATTTTTTAATTATTTTTTTAGATAACTATTATAACCCTTTATCAGTGACTTAGCTTTATATTATATAAACTAGATTTATATTTTCAGTTTTCACTTAAATTTAACTTAGTTTTAGTCATTTTTGTTGTTTTATTGTCATTTTTATATTTTTAATTTAAGTTTTAGCTATTTTAATACTTCAATTTGTTTTATTTCCGTTAAAAATTAAAAAATAAGTTAAGGTTTTTAAACAGTGCGTTTAATTAAATGTTTTGCTATAAAAAATAAAATGCGGCTCAGAAACTTCATTCAGTGAATATTTTTTCAATTGGTTCATTTAAATGAACCATCCAAGCAAACGTCTCGGTTACGTATGTAACCCTCGTTCCCTGAGTAGGGAACGGAGACGTTACGTCGGATGACGACGAATGGGGTTTCGCTTAGAACACCTATCGACTTCGAGTATTACAAAACGAGCCAATGGCAAAGAAATGCCATGGGTCTGCGGAATTTGCATAGCGTATCTCCGCCTTACCTCGTGGGTATAAAAGGAGGACGCCGGCAACAGGCAGATATGTTTCTTCGCTGAGGAGCCAAGACTGAGCTCAGGCGATCCCCGCGGTACAGCGGAAAGTGGCAGGCAGACGTAACGTCTCCGTTCCCTACTCAGGGAACGAGGGTTACATACGTAACCGAGACGTTCCCTTTCGTTGTCACTCCGAGTTACGTCGGATGACGACGAATGGGGTTACCAGTCTAATCACGCCACCTTCTCAGCTGTCTTCCAGTGCCCTGCGTAAATCTGAGATCCCTGTCGTGAGACTGGCACGGACGAAGGACTCCTATTTAGCACAGGAATACCAAGGTACACTGGGGGCATATCCCAAAGTTTAGGGGAAATATGCAATTACTGCCAACCCAGAGGGGGGGGACTTAGAGAATACACATATGACCCGAAGGAGACATATGGAGAACACTGGGGTGTCCAGCCGCAGGTGGAATATTTCAACCCCAGGGGTGGCAAGGTGGCTTGCCAAGGGAAAGACACACGCTCAGAGAGGCTTACAGTGGAAATACACATGTGGGGGTCGCTCAGAGGAGGGGCCATGCACACGGGAGGCACCTAGCCGACGCACAGGCAATAGACACTGGCGCCAACGTCAGGAGTGCTGGAGGAAATCAGGGCTTTTTGGGGAAGCTCACCTGAGGAGAATATCGCACGTATCCAGTCCGTGGAGTGGAATGGCGAGCAAGCGAAGACACCTGAGCGGGTCCAGTACTAGCTGGTTGAAGCGAGTACATGAGAGGACACTGGCTCCACTCGGAGATTGTAGAATCTGGCGAATGTGTTAGGTGTCGCCCAGCCTGCAGCTCTGCAGATGTCTGTTAGCGAGGCGCCAAGCGCTAGAGCCCAAGAGGATGCCACACTCCGGGTGGAGTGGCCGGTCACACCAAGGGGGCACGGTCGACCTTGCTGCTGGTATGCCAAGGCAATGGCGTCCACTATCCAGTGAGACAGCCTTTGCTTGGAGAGAGCCTTTCCCTTCAGCTTCCCACCATAACAGACAAAGAGCTGGTCTGAAGTCCTGAAACACTGCGTCCTGTCTACATAGGCGCGGAGGGCGAGTACTGGACAGAGCAGTGCCAAGGCTGGGTCTGCCTCCTCCGGGGGCAGCGCTTGCAGGTTCACCACCTGGTCCCGGAAGGGAGTGGTAGGAACCTTGGGCACATATCCAGGCCGGGGTCTCAGGATCACGTGAGAGTAAGCCGGCCCAAATTCCAGGCACGCTTCGTCAACGGAGAATGCATGCAAGTCCCCCACCCTCTTGATGGAGGCCAATGCAACCAGGAGCGCTGTCTTCATAGACAGGAACTTAAGCTCCACTGATTGCAAAGGCTCAAAGGGAGCACTCCGCAGGGCAGTTAGAACCACTGAGAGGTCCCAAGAGGGAACGAGAGGAGGACGAGGAGGATTCAGTCTCCTCGCTCCTCTCAGGAACCTGATGATCAGGTCGTGCCTTCCAACAGACTTACCTTCGACTGGGTCATGGTGTGCGGCAATAGCGGCAACATAGACTTTCAGGGTGGAGGGAGACAGCCTTCGCTCCAGCCTATCTTGAAGGAAGGAAAGCACGACACTAATCGAACATCTCCGGGGGTCTTCTTGAAGAGAAGAGCACCAGTTGACGAAGAGGTTCCACTTCAACGCGTAGACGTGTCTCGTGGACGACGCTCTAGCGGAAGTGATGGTAGCCGCCACCGTAGGTGGAAGGGTACTCAAACCTGCTTCGTCCCGTCCAGGAGCCACACGTGGAGGTTCCAAAGATCGGGACGAGGGTGCCATAGGGTGCCCCGTCCCTGAGAAGGAGGTCCTTCCTCAGGGGAATCGGCCAGGGAGGTGCTGTCGCGAGGAGTACTAGTTCGGAGAACCAGGTCCGGGCGGGCCAGTATGGCGCGACCAGAATGACCTGCTCCTCGTCCTCCCTGACCTTGCGCAGGGTCTGCGCAAGAAGGCTCACTGGGGGAAACGCATATTTGCGGCCCCGCGGCCAGCTGTGCGCCAGTGCATCCGTGCCGAGCGTGCCCTCGGTCAGGGAATAGTACAGGGCGCAATGGGTCGAGTCGTGAGAGGCAAACAGATCTATCTGTGCGTCCCCGAACTGGTCCCAAATCAGCTGAACCGACTGGGGATGGAGTCGCCAATCTCCCGGGAGGGGCTGAAGCAGTGCGCTGCACAGTTCAGGGCTCCGGGGATGTAAATGGCATGAAGCGACCTCAGATGCTTCTGACTCCATATGAGGAGGTGGCGGGCGAGTTGCGACATACGGCGGGAGCGTAGACCACCTTGATGGTTGATGTACGCTACAGTGGCGGTATTGTCTGAGCGGACTAGTACGTGTTGGTTCTTGAGCACGGCCCGGAAGCGGCGCAAAGCAAGACGTACGGCCAGCAACTCGAGGCAATTGACATGCCAGAGGCGACGGGGTCCTGTCCAGGAGCCCGCGGCAGCACGTCCATTGCACATGGCACCCCAGCCCGTGGAGGAGGCATCTGTCGTTACAACAACATGCCGCGAAGCTCGTTCCAGGGGCACTCCGGCCCGTAGAAAACTGAGGTTCGACCACGGGGTGAAGGTCTGACGGCAGGTCGGAGTAACTGTTACTCGGAGGGTGCCGTGTTGCCATGCCCACCTCGGGACTCGGTCGCGAAGCCAAAGCTGAAGCGGTCTCATATGAAGCAATCCGAGCGGCGTTGCCGCGGCTGCAGAAGCCATATGCCCAGGAGCCTCTGAAAAAGTTTCAGTGGAACCGCACTCTTGCCCTCGAACTGTCTCAGGCAAGTCAGCAGTGACTGCGCGCGCGCTAGCTCGTAAGCTGCGCGGACATGGCGACCGAGTCGATATCCATACCGAGAAAAGAGATCCTCTGCACGGGGCAAAGTTTGCTCTTCTCCCAGTTGACCCGAAGGCCCAGACGAGCTAGGTGCCGAAGCACTAGGTCCCTGTGTTCGCAACCTGAACTCGAGAGTGAGCTATGACCAGCCAGTCGTCGATATAACTCAGGATGCGAACCCCGTGTTCCCGAAGGGGAACAAGGGCAGCCTCGACGACCTTCGTGAAGATGCGAGGAGACAGGGCTAGCCCGAAAGGGAAAACCGCGTACTGGATGCCTGCCCCTGAAAGAAAACCGAAGGAACGGTCTGTGTCAAGGAGAATAGAGACATGAAGTAGGCGTCCTTCAGGTCGATCGCTGCAAACCAATCCTAGGCCGTATGCATTCGAAAACGCGTTTGAGCATCTTGAACGGCATCCTGTGAAGGGAGCGGTTCAGCACGCGCAAGTCCAGGATTGGCCTTAACCCACCGGTTTTATTGGGGACAATGAAGTAGGGGCTGAGAAGCCGGCTGACCTCATCTCGGCTGGAGGGACAGTCTCGATTGCGCCCTTCGCCAGCAGGGTGGCAATCTCTGCTCTCCTGATGGGGCCATAGCCACCGACAAAAGTGGAGCGGACTCCCCAAGTGGGGAGGAGACCGTGCGAACTGAATCGCATAGCCGAGCCTGATGGTCCGCGCGACCCAGCGGGACAGACGGGGAAGCTCTAACCAGGCTCCCAGGAACTGAACCAGCGGGATCATGCGACCACAGGCGTCCCCCCGGAGGGGCAGCGAAGCGGAGTAACTGGCCCAGACGTGGACGGCATAGCGGCCCGATGTGGGGGCACAGTTAGCAACCGCGCCCTGGCAGAGGGGCCAGGGGAGGACCAGGCTGGTCGTCCCGCGGGGGCCTGCTCTGCCAGGGGTCTGGCGACAGAGGGGGACAGGGGCGAAGCGGTCCGTGGACGGCACACCATGTCAACCACCTCTGGGACAGAGGGGGACGAGGAGAGCACGGCTTGTGGGCGGCGCTCTGTGACGTCCGAGAACTCTGTGCTCAGAGACGGGAGAATCAGCTCTTTGGAGAATAAGGATTCTTCCCCGGCCCTCCCCGGGGAAAGGAGTGGTCCTGCTACCAACTCCTGGAAAGAACTGAGTCCCATCTCTGAGGAGCCCAACTCAAGAGCGCCGCTTAACCTGTTAACCGTTTCCAGAGCGTCGGCGCACTGAAGCGTTTTTTTTTTATTTAGTTCAAATTTACTATCAGATTTAATGTTATACCTTGACAAACTATACATCATTAAAAAGATATAATACTCAAGATTCAGTATTTGACCACTATTGTATTCTGAGAAACTTATAGTGACAGTTATGTCTTAATTTGTGTCAGGAGTTATGAAATGGAAAAATGAGTCGATACCTTTAATATGAATTATGAGCGTCAGCTGGTCCATTCATAAAAAACACTCCAAGCTGTCGTCATGACAGCGATTCGCAAAACATCGTCCCTCAGGGCTTTAGCTCAAAAATGTGCAGACTTGGAGAAATATTGATATATTCTCATAGATTCACATCATATTTCTATAGACAGGAATAATATTTGTTGAATTTATACCCAAATGCGTCGATGTAATCATTATGATCGCTTCTTACTGAGATGTGCTGTGTTTTCAATTCATACCAATAGCCTGAGGGCGCTATATGCACAATAACAGTCCATATATGGATCACGAAGAAGACCCATAGTCATGTGACATTCCAGGACGTCACTGATACAGACAGTAGCTGACAGAGATCGCTGCAACATGCAGATAAAGATGTTTTGAAGACAATAAACATGATTGCAATGATATTTGAGTTACCTGTGTTCTTCAAGCCATGCCAGGTATTTCATAATAATAGATTATATTTATAATGCAATGCTAATCGATATAGATTTCATCATCGTGCAGAACACTATAAATAATAAATTTTCTGTCGGATTTTTTTTTTATCTGAAGCCAAAATAGATCACAGAAGATTATTTAAAACACTCGACTTGCGTTATAAAGTAAGTTTGGAGCACAAACATGGTTTTAATCTCATAAATGGTCGTGTATTGATGGTGTGCTAAGCTAACATGCTAGCTAGCCCAGGTGCACCTGCCACCAGCAGTTATTGTTTTATGATTTTTTTCTAAATAGGAATGCTTACTGAAATGTTTCAGTGCATTTGATACCAGTTTCAAATATTTAGTGAGAACTTTGATAAAAGAAATTAGGGTTTGAAACCCTATGAATAGCCTGTGAATAGCCAGTCGTTAGTAGCTATAATGCAGACAAAAGAAATGCATATTTAGAGCCATAACCAGTCTGGAGAGGTGTAAATGTGTGCAGGGAGAGACTGACTCTGAATGGGGCTCGTTTGCACCACAAAATAATAGAGACAATAGACTGATTAGATGACTCAGAAGATGACTAAACATCAGTTTGCATTTTAGAGTCTAATCAAAATAAAGTAATTTGACATGATCTTGAAAAACATTTAACTAAATACAGAGTTTTAGACTTATCATTTTCAGATTTTAAATATAAAATGGTCACACATATGGCTTTAGCTGCAGTGCATTTCTAGATTGCTCCAGGGCCAACTTCAATTTTATTTTTATGAAGATGTTTCATGAAAGTAAATTTCTAATAACTTTACAAAACTTTGAAGCTATTTAAACATTTTTTTTTCATTATGACAATAATTATTTCTACATTTACAATAAACTACTAGGTGTCAGCTTTCAAATGAGATCATACTTGTGCTTTTAGTGCAAAGGGTTCATGAACTGTATCTGTTTAAGTTTGGGTATGCCATTTCTGGGGATTTTTCAAAAGTGGCCTTGAAGGTTAACAGGTTAACCCGGCGTGTAGCGGGGTGCGGGGCTGGAGAGGACTGTGGCGTCCGACCGCGGCCTCCAGAGCCGACCCGGGTGAACGGGCGGGGTGGGAGCCGCGGGGGGGCGCCCTCGGCAGTGGGCAGACCGAGGGATCTGAGCGGACGGCGGGGCCGTCGGGACAGAATCAACCTCAGCCTGCTCCATCGCCGAGGTGCCCGTCTCACGAGCGCCGCTTAACCCGGCGTGTAGCGGGGGGCGGGGCTGGAGAGGGCTGTGGCGTCCGCCCGCGCCCCCCAGAGCCGGCCCGTGAACGGGCGGGGTGGGAGCCGCGGGAGGGCGCCTTCGGCGGTGGGCAGACGAGGGATCTGAGCGGACGGCGGGGCCGTCGGGACAGAATCAACCTCACTCTGCTCATGGGCGGCTGAGAGCTGTTGGGCAAGCCCTCAACCGCACCGCCGAAGAGGCCGACCTGGGATATGGGAATGTCGGACAGACGGGTCCGCGCGACATCCAGCACATCAGACAGGTTCAGCCACAGACTGGTGAGCATCACCTGACCCAGGGAGCGTACGGCCACTTTCGTCGCTCAGAGAGCAAGGTCAGTGGCGGCGCGCAGCTCAGTGAAGAGCCCTGGGTCAGTCCCGCCCTCGTGCAGGTCCATGAGCATCTGGGTCAGGTGGACCAGCAGAATGACCATGGCATGCAGTGAGGCGGCTGCCAGTCCCGTGGCGCTATAGGATCTCGCCACAAGCGTAGACGAAAAACTTCAGGCCACGGGCGGGTGCTTAGGATTGCGCCGAGAAGAAGCACTCTGAGGACACATAGCATCGCAACAGAGCGTTCAGCCGGGGGAACCCCAGTGTACCCAAGGGCAGCGGCCCCATCGAGGGGAGGAAAGGCGGATGAGATCAGCGAGCGGTCCTGAGAAGACAAGGGGGTCTTCTAGGACTTCGAGATCTCATCATGAACGTCCGGGAAGAGAGGTATTGGGGTTTGCCACGGACGAGGGTCAGCGGCCTTACCCAAAACCAATCGTCCCAGGAAAGCATGGCCGTCATCTCCGGATCAGACTCAGGCACAGCCGTATGCACACCGGAAGGTGGCAGCTGTGACGAGCCCTCACTTCCAGAAGACTCAAGCCCACCTAGTGATGCTGCAACAGACATGGCATCTTCCTCTGTAGCTTCAACTGAAACACGCGGGCCACCAGAGGGTAGACTCGCGGGAATCAGCAGTTCACTAGCGGGCACCGTCATCGAAGAGGGGGGCTGGGGTCACGGACACATAGTCGGCGCCTTGTTCCAGACCGTAACCCTCAGGTCACCCTGGCCACCCGCCGAAGATCGGGGGGTGGATGAGGGGACTCTCACTCTTGCGAGTTCACCGAGTCTCGACCTATTTATGACGCGATGATCACGTTCCCTTGCGAGAACATGAGTCACCCACGAGCGCTGTTCAAGCATGATCAAACACACTAGACAGCGCTCGTGCCCATCAGAGTCCGATACCAGTCCGCTGCAACCAGAAATGCACGGGCGAGCCGTCTTTAAAAAGACGTGCCGCGTGCGAGCTCTTTTATGAGAGGAGAGAAAAAACTCCGCGATGTTGAAGCGCACAGGGAGACACACACACACTGGCAGATTACTGCACAGATCAGCAGGCACTGTGAGCTCGCTGCAGATCGCCGTCACACCAACACCGGAGAGAGAAGCTCGTCTCGTAGAGCGAAGTCAGAGATGACTGTGGAGTGAAGAAATGCTCTTGGCTCCGAAGCGAAAACATATCTGCCTGTTGCCGGCGTCCTCCTTTTATACCCACGAGGTAAGGCGGAGATACGCTATGCAAATTCCGCAGACCCATGGCATTTCTTTGCCATTGGCTCGTTTTGTAATACTCGAAGTCGATAGGTGTTCTAAGCGAAACCCCATTCGTCGTCATCCGACGTAACTCGGAGTGACAACGAAAGGGAACTGATTTGCTAGAATGAATCATTCAAATGAATGCTTCAGATGAGTGAAAGGATGATTAAGGAGATAAAACAGTAATAACTAATAACTTTAAAAAAATCTATAAAAACAAGATATAAATAAGACCTAAAATGCAGTGCAGGGACCTTTAAATATAGGTGAATCATTTTTGTATTGGTTCACTTACATGAATCATCTAAAAGATACACTATCTTTACTAACTGAATCAATCTGTTTGTACAGAGACAGAGTAAAAATGGCATAGTTAGTTGAACTAAAACTTGTAAAGCTTAAGTAAGTGCACAGTTTCCCACATTTCTTAATGAATACGAAGCATCTGAATCAGACGCACTGCTAGCTGTTGATTGCCAGTAACAGTTAATAAGCTATAACTACACGTGCACTGATCAAAGAAATGTTCTTTATATAGCAAGAGTTAATTAACTTCCATTTCTCAAATGAATTTCAATTGAATTGTGTTTTCCCTTACATTCTTCTGCCTGTTTGATCCAAGGCCTAGAAACTAAGATCAAATTCACTTTAAAAATCGCTATCAAAGCTAAAATATGTGTTTAATTCCAATTGCAAACTGTAGGCCGAACTTTGAACTACAGTAAAACAAATACACACTCGCTAGACAAAACACAGAGGAACAGCCAAAAAATATTTCAGGCTTGGAAAAAGCGTCATATATTTAGCTAGTGATTCGCACAGTCAAAACATTACGGGAAGTTGGTAAAATGCTGTCCGACTATAAACTGTGTTCATCTGTAGGCGAGTTTTCGGAAGCACGTGTGATGTTTCATTTTTGGCGAATTTCTCCACTTTTTCCAATCTGTTTTTGAATGTATAATTAGACTCGTATCTCTTCCAGCTGCCTGAACTTGACGTGAACTGCCAAAGTCTGCATATGGTGGAGGAGTCCACAGGCTTGAGATATCAGAGAAACAGGTTAACCATCTGCTCTTTCCACTTGGACAAAGCATATGAAAGCAAAGCATGTGCATTTCAAAGTGGGAAACCACAGCGAGATGATATTTCCCCGTGATGGACAAAACAGAACTGATCAAAATGTTCAAAAGAAATGATCCGTCATTAGCTAATCACTGGATGCAAGTCAATGCTTTGACGAAAATGAGATCATGAACATCTGTGCTATTGTGTGTTCTTGAACAGAACATCCACTGAACAGAAATGGGATAAAGACTGGGATAAAGTCCGTCCATTGTAGTCTTGAGTTTCTTCCGGGAACGAACACGTCACAATATTCCTCATTATAATAATTCATACGCAGAATAAAGGGGCGGGGCCTGGTTGAGTTAGTTAGTAGTGTGTTAAACTGGCGGTTATGGTAAGGGGCGGGACATTTCCCAAACACACTTGAAGCGCTCGACCAATCACAACACACTGCTCCAGCCGACCAATCAGAGCACAGTGTGCTTTTCAGAAGGAGGGGCTTCATAGAGACAGGAAGTAAACAGGGGTGTGTTTCCTGTACAGAGACGTCACTCGCTGCTTAACTACCAAAGTACAATTCATCGTTGAAGAAATCAACTAGCTAGTCACGACTGTTTCCAAATTGGTCGTTCAACAACGTTGGTTAATGATGTCATGCACTTAGTGCAGTAATAACTCCACTAATAATCTATCTTTTTGTGATTGAATTAATGCTAGATGTTTTGCTTTATTTCCAGATTCAATCATTGGCTCGTTCTTGCACACTAGAGCATGTTCACACACGCGCACTCTTCGAAAACGATGCTTTAAATCTCTTTGACAAACTAAAAGACGTAAATGACATTTGTTTGTATTCTAAATTAAAAATATAGATTGCATTGAATGTTATTTTGCTTATTTGGCTCAAGATAAGGATTTATTGAGTCCACATGTCATGCAAACAAGAAACTCTGCTTCTAACCACAGCTCGAGATCAAGAGCTGTCCTTCCAAACACACAACTCTACGATGCTGTTTGCGAATGTTTTATAGAACTAGGGTTTTGGAAAACACAGACTAGTTCAACTATGCTGATAACGACGAAACTTGAGACCAAAGTTGGCTAACGATGCTTTCGGGAAACACTGTCCAGAGCGTTACTGACAGACTGGGAAGAGAGGAGCTGCAACAATGAAGAATATGAGGAAAAATATTCAACATTCAAGCAAACCTGTTCTAGTAAAGCTCAAAAACAACATCAAGACTTTGTGAAAGGGCATAACATGGCATATTTAAGACAAAACAATTACATGTTCTTAAGAAAATATTTAAGATCATCTCAAAAACTGTTGGTCTGACTGTTTAGTAAATCAATTGCATACTTTTCCTATCATTCATGTCAGTATCACAAACATTGCGGGCAGGTTAAGTTGAGGTTTAATACCTAAGATTAGAGTTTATGACAAACCCTTAAACTTAAATACGAGCAATAATAATATTGATTCTGCCTTTGCAAACACCACTAAATATACTTTCTGTGAAACCTGCTGCACATGCTGTGAGGAAACACAGTGAATGATAGAGAAGGGAATAGAACAAGTCAGAGGTAATTATTAAGAAATGCAGATGATGAAGGAGAACGAGTGGGGGAGGATAAATTTGGCACTACAAAACTAATTTTCCTGGTCCAGGCAGCAGTAAAAAATCTGTTAAGTTGTTCTTCAGGGAGTCTGGTGATGAGTTAAAACCTTTCGGGCCAAGATGACTGAAGTGTGTGAAGGGCAGCCGGTCTTATTCCTGCCAGTAGCTTTAATGCAGCAACGCTTGGCTTCATCGAGTGCCCGTTTGATGAGATCCTTTCCATCTGATCTTTCCACATGTGCAGTGCTGCCAAATGAAAACTGTTGGTAGAATGTGAGAAACACTATTCTTTACTCAATTGTCATTGGCAATGTCACGCCACTTATTCAGAATGAGGGAAGTACATTGTCTGGGACAGAAATGGTTGGTGTAGCTGTGATTGAAAATCTTGGTAATACTTTATTTTAAGACGACGTAGTTACATACTACTACATGCACTTACTATAGTAATAACAGTAAATTATGCATAATTACAAGTAACTATCCCTAACCATAACCATAACTCTATAGTAAGTGGATGTAGTTAATTAAAGGAGTAGTTAACTTAAACATGTCTTTCTTCTACTGAACACAAATATTTTGAAGAATGTCGGTAACCAAACAGTTGATGGACCCCATTGACTTCCAATGTATTTCTTTTCCTACTATGGAGGTCAATGGGGTCCATTAACTGTCTGTCGATCATTCTTCAAAATATCTTATAATAACAGAAGAAACTCATACAGGTTTGGAACAACACGAGTAAGTAATGACAAAATTTTAATTTGTGGGTGAAATATCCCTTTAAGGATTTGCTAGGGTGTTGCTATGCAGTTTCTAGGATATTCTGGTCTTTTTATATTGCTCGTGAGCCTCCTTCAATGTAAGTCTTTGGGATTTTTCTGCCTATTATATGGTATCCCTGCATTGCAAAATTTGTAAGTCTGATTGCTTGAGGAAGAAATAGCACATTTCCTATCAACAAGTTGCGTCATTTCAAGGCTTAAACCCCTAACTATCCACAAGTTTCCTACTTCCCATGAGGCCTTGCGTCAAAAGTGGACGCGTCTTCCGGTTCGAAGTAAACAAGCGAAACCTGACGTGACACTCTTTCATTCATTCAACAGTTGACAGTCATTCAAGATGTAACGTTAGCGATCCAAACTTGCTAACGATGTGGGAACATAACATCAACGAAATTAAAAAAGGGTGAAATAGCAGTAACTTAGGCTACTAGGGATGGGCATTCGATTACATTTTCTTAGTCGATCGTAGGGAGAATTAACGATCGACTAACGTTAGGCTAAACAAATATTTATATTGAAATGTATTATTATTTAAATTTTTATAAATTAATGCAATAAAAATACAAAAATACAGCGTGTTTTTCCACGATGAATTCTTTATTACTAGAAGATCAACTTGTGGCGGTTAAACTGGACGTACGGATGTTCGGTTTCTTAAACAGAGACCCTCGTTTGTTCCTAAATAATAATAAAAAAAAGAATCATGTTAAATATGCTGTAACATACGCGATATACAATCCGAAATCGATCCACGAACCTGTGTCGCGGAAGGCAGAATTTCATCTCCCAGAGTTATCCTTCCTGTCCAGATCCAATAGGCGATAAAGCATATCTTAAAATTACTATTAGTAGCCTATTATTTGAAGTTAACATTATACAATACAATACAATACCACAAAAAATGCATTTAATATATTCAAACTTCTGTTTATATATCATACTCCATTAATAAAGGAGTCCAGACATTAGCAAAATATAACACATGCATTTTATATTTAATATGAAGGAAATACACATGCGTTACGGACGTGACACAAAAAAATCTTACATTTTTAGGTGGCAATTTTTTTCTTAGTAATTCTGTGAAATGTGTGAATTACACTGCGCAAACCTAAAGTAATTCTACCCACTGGATGAAGAAGGGTTGGCTCTCCACAGAAAATAAAATATTCATTTTATTTTATTTTTCGTGTTCGCATTTATGAGGAAAAAACAATGTCACGGACGTGACAGTTCCCTGAAGCGTTAGCCTACTAAAAGACTGCTTTAAAACTTTTACAGACGTCAAACAGAAAGCACTGCCTTTCTTTAAAGTTAATTTTGTTTTGTATTAATTGTATCTTCATTTTAATCAACGTTTCATCAACAAATTACCTGGATTTAATAAATAATAAATAAATATAGAAGACAATGATATCACCACACGGAGGCGCCGGCGCCTGAACTGCAGCTCGTCTCATAAATGAACCGAAACTCAGCATAGTCTACTTGCCTTACAGACCTGAGAAATATATATATTATCTGCAGAACGCTTGAAATCTCTTAAACGTAACAATTCAAAACGAAAGAAAACGAAAACTATGTAATCCGTATGAAATGTGCATTTTTCTCCGGCGCGTTCACTACTGTGAAGATCGTGAGTCAGCATCGACACAGAAAACACTTGTTTATTAATAAATAGCGTAATTAAAATGTATCATTGCTATATTTTACATATTCATAATCATTACTTTTGCCGGTTCTTTGTGACAGCTTTTATGTGTTTTATTGGCAGTGTCACCCTTACATGTTACATGAACACGTCTGCATCAGCACCGAAAACGTGGAGATGTTTATAATGGGATAATTGTAGGCTATAATAAAATTGGCCACTGAATTAGCACATGTTGTCCATGAGCTCCGTAACGACATCTCTCATAAAGGTTTGCGACTTAGTTTGAATAGTAAAAAAAGATCAGAAAAAAAAGAAAACACCTAGCCTCTACGCTACATAGCACAAAAAATACCATTGGTATGCTACTTCCGCCGCCTGACCGGAAGTTGCACCCACTTTATTTTTTACAGTAGCGCCCCCCGGAAACAGGTGGATAGAGACAGAGCACATTTAGGCCACGCCCACACCGGGGGGGATCCAACAGTCTCCATTGACTTTGTATTGTAAGAAGCTGACTTATAACAATGAACAAAACAATGTCTTAAAGCTGCTATGTGACAAGGTGTAAAGCAAACAAGCTATAAAACCCAGAAATAAGTATTTATAAGCCGTCGACCCAAAAAAACGAGCGTTTAAGGACACAAAAGTGAATACAGGCAATTGAGACCTGTCATATTACTCTGAGAACTAACTTACGCCCCACTGGAGGGGAACGTAATCGGCGACAGGGATTGCTTAGCTTACAGAAATATAATATATAAAACTGACATTTGGATATTTGACTTAGCAGTGACAAAATGTTTACACTACACTTAGTGTATTTTTAGTGCATACTGAGTGTCAGGATCCCCACAATTTATCCATTCGTTCCAGCTGATGCTTCACGTCTTATTGCCTGTATCCACTTTTGTCTCCTTAAACGTTTGTTTTTTGTGGTCGACAGCTTATAAAACTTACTTCTGTTTGATTTTTTAGCTTATTTGCTGTACACCTTTTCTGTTTCTAATTGTTATAAGACAGAAACGACAAGGAGGCAGCTTCACAGCACACAAAATCAATGAAGACGGTTGGATTGTGTTCAGATTATGACATCGCTCTGTCTTGATTGAAGGTTCAGACAAGAACATGAAAAAGCATTTCAACGTCTCCCTTCACATCCTCATCGGAGAAGACTCTTGGGGAAATGGGTCTTTACTGAGCATGTGCGACCCGGGCTTGTCCTCCTTCTGGAGAGTTCAGCAAGAAAACAAAAATGCCCAAAGGACTTCCTCCAAGGCTTACAAAATCTGCTGCAAGGACATCCGATCCGTCCCCTTCTGCTCTCCACAGCTCATAGATCTCAACATGCTGCAGAGATATAAGGGCAAAAGCTACAGTACAGGCAAACTATTGTGTTTCACTTCCCTCCCAAACCATATTTCACCAGTCAAGAGACCCGTTCCCACAGATCTGCTCAGTTTTACACCTAATCATTGGCTTAACACCTCAAACACCATCCGATTTCCATCATGGCACTGCAGTATCGTTTAGCACCTTGAAATACAGGCAATCAAAAGTTCCTTTGGACTCGTGAGCAGCTTGCCTGGAATACAAAGGATTGAAACTTAATGATATCTACCCCGACATGTGCACAGCAGACACGCTCGAACTCTCGCAGATCTCACAAATCACGGACAAACAGTCATAATGTGTTGCGAGATGTTCGGGGAAGGCCCCCTGCACTATATAGTTATGACAAGAAGCAAATTGTGGTGACTGCTGTAATGTGGTCATGGACATCTGGAGAGCTGACTGACTAAACCCAATCTGGAAACAGAGCCATTCATGAGGTAATGTTATACTGTCCAGATTTAGTCTGTAGATTCAATGCTCCAACATTCCTTGAGCTATTATCCCCACGCACATCGTAAAAGTTTGTTGTTTAGGAACCTCGCGGTTAAAACTGCGTCCCTCTGTTGAGAGGTGTTGGATCGTACGTTGGGAGCTGTGATGTTTCATCAAACCCAGCTCCGGCTCGTGTAATGGTTCAGTCAGAGGGTAAGGACCTGCATATTTTCACAGTTGTGTTTTTAATGATTGAGAGGTTCATACCAACAGGATGCCTCCTTTGAGGAAAGCCCAAGCACAACAGGTCTAGGCGAAACTCTGATTCTTGACTGAACCAAGAGAGCCAAAACCACAATTTTGACTGAATGAAGCCTTTAGTTTTCCTTGCCCAGTGCATTTAGAATACAAATATGTCAAATTTGACAGCTGATGGTAAAATTGTTTGGAGACTAGTAGAGGAATAGTTCACCCAAACATTTTTTTTTTTGTCTATACAATGGAAATCAGTGGGTTTCAATGTTGTTTGGACCCAAATGTTCCTCAAAATATCTTCTTTTGCGGTCTGCAGAAGAAAGTCATTTAGGTTTGCAATGACATGAGGGTGAGAATCCTCTTTTTCATGCGCCTGGTGTATTTTTCCAATCGTTTTCAATGAAAACGCTGAGCACTCTTTGTTCCACTTTGGGTAAAACGCTGCGCTCATCACTGTCACTTTTTACCTAGCCATCCAATCACAGTGGAGGAGGGGCGGGACAAATACCACACCGGCCAACCGTCACGTTCTGCTTGTACAACGTCAACAGATGACAACAACAAGCATAATAACAGAGCAAAATAATTTAAAACAAGAGCCAGAGCAAATGTTTAACATTGCATCGATATTTTTATATAGAAACAACAGAAACTATCTGTGAAATGAGATACTAGTGACACTTCCGCGGATATTCGTATCATAGCAAGCAAAAAAATGCTGCGCGCCCACAGCTAGGTGTTTCCAGCAGAGCGATTAGCATTTTCAGCTGGCTGAATAGACTTGATCCAACCCAGGTTCATTGGAAAAAAGTGTCTGCGGTGACATTTCTGCAAATTGACATTGCGTTGAGTCTTGCACATTTCACGACACTTTTTAAAGTGAAATGTCCAGTGAGTGGCACTAAAAGCGTGTTCGGGTTGATCCGAAACAGATGAATGCGAATCTGACGACGTTTTATTACATTGGTTGTTGTACGTATCGCAGCAGTTCTGAATTGAAATGCCCGATGAGTGCTCTATCGCGTTACAAAATAACGTACCACCTTAACTAAACCCTAAATATACCCAATAGTGTTAACAAGAGAAAACATGACATAAAAACACATTTGATGAAGCAACCATGCTATTTTAGCTGCTTCTACATGTCTTTGAGTTCATTTATCATGACTCGTGTTTCACAGCGCTTCACAACACAAGTGCAATGCTTTTTCAGGTGAGCGACAGAGCAAGTTTACTACATCAGAAAAACCAAACGTATAATAATCTGCCTCTGTAATCATAATTTTGTGTGAAAAGGAATAAAGATTTTCGCTGTTTTACTGCCTCTAGTGTTCATTTCAGCTGGAAACTTTAGTGATTTGTATGTATAGGTACGTTTGTTGAGTATTGTAAAAATGTAGGTAGAGGCACGTTTTTACAATGCAAATTATCATGTATCATTATTATTCTGTGTGGGGTTAAAAATGATTGATTGTGCAATACTATGTTAGGTTTACCCTCTGCACACGTCAGCATCACCTTGGGAAATGTGAATGTGAGATATTTTACTAAATAAAATGTCATTGCGTGATAACTTTATTATGTCTTGTTCTGTCTGTATCATCTCAGTGAGCTTTTATGAGGGTTTACACACACGCTGTAATTAGGGTGACCAGACATCCCGAAAAATTCGGGACAGTCCCGAAATCTAAGCTGTTGTCCCGAATCCCGAATCCAGCCCTAATTGTCCCGAAAATTATACTAAAGCAAAATCTTAAGTAGTTATTGTCTGATAAAATATTAAAAACTGTCCGTGGAGGTTGAGTCGGCTGCTCATTGGTTGGTCTTATTTGTTTCTTTTTTTGCAGTTCTACAAAGATAGGCGCGAATTTAGATATGCATTGATAAGCTCATTTTCATTCATTAGTTTCGTTGACGTGGCTGGTGTACCGGAACCCAACACGCCGCTTTTTAGTGGCAGACTAAAGACTAATGACAAACTGTTGATCTTTGAATAAAAATATGTTTGGTTCAGGTTTTGAAATTCATTACCTTTTATTATAGGCTATGTAGTCTAATATCATAGTAGGCCTACCCATAAACCCCAGAATTTCAGCCAATCTCATCTGGTCACCCTAGCTGTAAGGTGAAAAATGCTGGGTTGTTTCAACCCAACTTTGGGTCAAGTATGGACAAACCCAGCCGTTTGGTTGAATGTTTAACCCAATGTTTGTCCATATTTGACCCACAATTGGGTTAAAACAACCCAGCATTTTTAGAGTGGAGCATTTTACGACGTTTTCAGTGTGGATGAGAAACTTTTGGAAAACGCTAGTGTGGAAAAGTCAGTCTTCAAATCTATCCGGATTCATGTAGACGTAGCTTTGGTCACAGGTCTGGGTGGATGAGTTGAATCGGCAACACCTGCAGCCCATAAGAAGCAAATTAAGGAGACTACAAAAGTGGTGCTTAACTGTGGTTTGGTGAGCTAATATTTCTTTAGTAGATGTTTTGCCAATGACAGATTTCGGAGGACTTTAAAAAGAATGAAATGTAATCTATCCATCAGCTGTCCTCCATGTCAGTGCTCAGGATGGTCACTGGTGAACGGTTTAGGACTGCGCTGTTTTTGTAGTAACATCAGCTAGTCAAGCTTGCTATGATGTCATTTTCCTGCAGAGTAATTTGTCACATTGCATTCATGGGTCATTCATCCACGCACATGAACACATTCAATCTAATATACATACCGCTCAACATCTTTCACCGTCTTACGTAAACATGACTGAAACCTCAATATCTGTTTTCCATCAACTTCAGTGAAGATGATTATGTAGTTTGAATTGTGATGTTGAGTTTGTTAGGGTCAGTTCAGCCGATCTTAAGAAAGCACGCAAAGACACACAGAAATTATTCAACCAAAAAAATTGGATACTACAGTATAAACATAGTATATATGTTTATATACATCGTTTACATACAGTATAAACACATTTATAGATAACATCAAAAAGGGTATAATTGAACATGTGGCTTATTGTAGTTCGTTTTATCTGAACAGATGAGATTTAAATAAGAAACATTAGATATGTTAGGCTGCATGATAAGCACCTGGTTTTACATTTGACAATATTTGCAGGGTGTTTTACCGTGGTTTTACTCTGCATGGTATTTTTGAGCATTACTCCAGTAGGTGGAGGCAAGTGATTTATGATTGAGTCATTGAATCATTGAATCAACCGATTCGTTGAAAACCACAGGAATGAAATAAGTGACTGTCTCTGTCAGCAAGTCATTGAATAACTCACTCAATTAGTTTAAAAAAAATCTGATATTTATTCAGGACATGCATAACAATTGATTCTACTTTGGCTGTGTTTGAAATTAGTTTGTTTGTGGATAAAGTCAAAGTATCTTATTCAATGTGAACATTTTGTTTATTAAACTACTGTATGAAAGTATTATCACACTCAAAATTGTTCCGATCCAATGCAAAACAAACACTGTTTTAAACACTTTAAAAACTGTTTTAAAGACATTGCAATAATTCATTTGTATTGAAAGATAAGCAGTAAATCGTCAAATTTTTGCATCATGGAACACCGTTTCCCAATGGAAATGACATAAAGAAGTGGATATATCAAACTGCACAGGTTTAAGTTATGACATTTGACTTTGGTATTGTACAGTTTAATCCATGGCTAAATAAATCTGCCGTATACTCCCCCACTTCTCTCTTCATGCAATAGGCTATTTACTGAAGCTGAACGTCTTTGGCAATGCAATCAGTCGGGAGAAGTTGATTAATATGTTTTACTTGGGCTGAACTGTCCAATCTGCAGTTATTTAGTGCTCAGCATCAGTAATCAGTTCTGTCACCAGGCTTTATTAAAACCCCATCACTCCTCAGCGCAGGTCTCTGAGGCCGTGTATAACAAACCTCCACTCATACTTCGGTTATCTGCACCAGATCCACACTCACGCCCCACACGTTGTGCAAATCTCAATGATGAAAACACATGAAGAGGGAATGCTAGTAATCAGGACGTTTACAAACAACTGTTAATGACAGGAGCACTTGTCCACCCATGAGGAGAGAGAGAGCTTGAACACAGTTAGACTCTCTCAGCGTGGGCAGTGAGACAGAAACACCAGTTTACATTGGATACTAGATAACTCCTGCTGGGAATTATCCCATGCTTTTGTATATGGAAGGAAAGTCCATTCATTTGAGAAACTTTGAGATTTACACTTTACTCGCTGTGTGTAACAGTGGCTCTAATCGTTCAGGATGAGTTGAGTTGATCACTATACGGGACCTTGTAAATGGAAGCAATTCGAACATTATAAAAGATGAACCAATATACATGAAGTATTTATTTTACAAAATAAAAACTGCAGCTACAGGTTTTATTTTACTATGCATAGAAAAAGAAAACGCTCACGAGACGAAGCATATATTGTCTACAACATAATCAGTTATTAATATTTCACTGGTTCTCTCTGGTTTTTTTGCACGTGTTCATAATTTCTTTGTTTGACAGCCTGGCCAAAAATTACGTCTCACAATCTGCCATGTTTAATAAACATGAATGAACATCAGAAGGAATGTTGTTTGCGACCGCGGATAGACGTCTGTACAAACCGTTCTTCAAGTTCAAGTCCACCGACATAAATCTACTAACTCTCTTCTTTGTCGGACAAAATGGCGGATTTGCCAGATGGCAGATTATGATTGGTCAGATCACCTGTCAATCAAACTCCCAGCGAAGGGTGAATTGTGTTATTATCACAAATAAAACAATCGACTCCAAGCCACAACTGTTGTTAATTTTCCTAAGCCGGACATCACTTTTGGCCACTACTGTATATCTATATAACTATTGTGTCTTCTGATTTTAGTCTAGTAATAATAATAATAATAATGTTCCATTAATATAACCTCTATTGATGGGAAACGCACATAGAAGACATATTAAAAATATATTGGTAACACTTTACAATAAGGTTCATTAGTTAACATTAGTTAATGTATTAACTAACATGAACTAACAATGAGCAATACATTTGTTACAGTATTTATTAATCTTTGTTAATGATAGTTCATTAAAATCCAGCTGTTCATTGTTTGTTCATGTTAGCTCACAGTGCATTAACAAATGTTAACAAATACAACCTTTGATTTTAATAATGTATTAGTAAATTTTGAAATTAATATTAACTTAGATAAATTAATGCTGTAGAAATATTGTTCATTCTTTGCTCATGTTAAACAAGGTAGTTAACTAATGAACCTTTTTTTTCCATTTTATTGTTTCCTTGAGCTCTTTCCTTTCTTCATCACCATAATTAATTTTTTCATGAACATTTTATATTCTCTCTCTGACTTTTACAATTTACCCTTTTTTGTTTTGTTTCTGTACCTTTAAGATTCTAGTGAAAAGCACTGGTCGACACGTCCTCTTATTGTTAGTTCAGAAATACAGAATCTTCTTGTGTTTTTTAGGAATAACAACAGCCTAATAATCTTACAACTTACCGTTACTATTCGTACTGCGCAGGCCACATTTCTGATAAATGGTCTTTTTGGACTTTTTTTTGAAAATGTACAGTATGTTTGCACACTACATTAAACTCTTTAAAAGTATTGTTTGTTTTTTTAATAAAAAAGTAAAAATTCAATGCAACTCTGAAAGAGGTAAAAATGAGTGAGAGCTGTTGAATTATTCACGGCTCAATTCCTCACTGAAGAAAACTGACCAAGTAGTCCCACAAACAGGGTTAATAAACCTCATCATGTGTTATTCGTCCTTGAAGAATCTGTAGTGAAACCATACCTCAAACACATGGGTAGCCAAAGAAAACTACCCAGGGACCAGCGTTTCTAGCCCAGGCCTGAACTTATAGTGTATATTTTGAACCACATCCCAAATAAGGGAAGTGAACTTCGGAGACTGTGAGCATTTGAACTGCTTTAGCTCGTGAAATTCTCTCTCATATTGTATGGCCATTTGTAATAATGAAGTAGAGCTAAATTTAGCT